>NC_056725.1:608058119-608298119 GCF_019279795.1 Protopterus annectens | reverse complement strand
CCCTTGAAAGAGCATTAAGATACTGCAACAGCATTAGACCATTAAAGCACTGGAACTTTGACACACTGCATTAGTAACACCCACCAAAAGAAGTCTGGCAAAGGGATGCCAAAAACTCTAATAAAAACTCACTGGAACACTAACACCCAGAAAAAGAACTCTGGCAAATGGATGCCACAAATTCCAATAAAAAACTACAAGAGAGTGTTGTGTCCCAATTCATTAAAATCACACCAGTGCATTACATTACTTCTCAATATTCAGAGTGTGAACAAATAAACAGCATGAAAATCGAATCCAAAATTATGTCCTTAAGCAGCCAACACTACCATTTTCAGACATGCGCATAAAAAGCAGAACCACTCCCAGAACAGCACAATGCAGTCTTCTAAAATCCAGCACAATTTTTTTGTATTGTTACTCTTTCCCCTAACCTAAACCTCAGACTGATGGCTAATAATGTCTTACCTTGGCCATCTTGACACCCTTTGCAATGGTCAGGGCCAGATCCAAAATTCTAGTCTTTCTGTTGCAGTCCTGCACCATTTGGCTTTATCTTTCATGGTCCCCTCCGGACACTCCCTGTCTAGCACTGGTTAAATAAAGTCAAAAATGAAACTTCACAGTCTTGTCCCATTGCATAATCATAAGTAGTAGTAACAGTCTGGCAGTTAATTTAGTGGATTAAGGAGCTGTTAAAAAACTGTTTCCTGTGGTCCAGTGGTGCAAGGTTTGATTCTCCCAGCCTCCATTGCCTGTGTGACTCTTTGCAAGTCACTTAACCAGGAAACCCTCCTGGACTGAGTGTGAAAAGGTCCATGGAGATCAGTGCTCTACCCCAGAAAACAAATACATATAAAAATATTAAATAAAAATAACACAGAAACAGATATCTTCCTTACCTGTTTTTGAAGGTAATCTGTGAGACATAGTCAGTCAGCAGCTCTGACTTATTCAGTAGATGAGTCTGAACTGCCATGCTAGAGTCACAATGATGAATAGGGATAGTTTTTTAAAGAGTGCCAATGTTTACAAGTCTTAGCCATAAAGTCTGCAGTTCTGTCATTCAGCTTACGCATGTCTTCATGTATTGTAGGCAAATGATCAGCTGTGTGATCCAGTGTTGTAATACTCAATAGGCTTATTGAAGATTTGGTCTCAGACCCCATGTGCTAACTACATAAGGACGGCTTACTGTGTTACCTCTGTTGCTGGAATTTTTTTTTTTTTGGAATCAGCAGTTCACAGCAACAAGGTTAAAAAGCCGAAGATTTCAATATTATTAAACTTATTGAAACAGAATGTGTAAGATAATGGAGAAACAGCAGTCATCACTGTTAAATTTGAGTTGGAATACTCCTTTATTCATTTGTTAATTAGCTAAGCCCACTAGTTTCTTTGTTTCAGGACTAGCCTGGGAGCTTTGGTTTTGTTAAATGACAAAGTGAGGGTGCCACTGTAATCAAGTAGACGCTTCATTGTACCAGGTTTTGTTTTACTTTCATCTGCTTTATCTGTCTTTTAATCAATCCATTTTTATTTCTGTGCCTATAAAGTAGGCACGTTACAATAATAAAATGCAGCAATTATAAATAGAATGTCAACAGAGTGGCAAAGTACATAAAAATAATAGACTGTCCCTTAAAAGACCACATGGGTGCCTGGTGGTTAAAAGGATCTCTTTTAGAAAGTTGCCTCTTGAGGGACTGCCTGAAGCTAGACACATACATGCACTCATAAAACTGTTGCAGTAATGAATCACACATGCCTGGGACATGATGGGATAGAGACCTCAGTCCACAATATTCAAGCCTAAACCTGGGAATAATAAGCATTTTCAAAGTAGTTGAAAGGAGAGTCCAGAAAAGTACCAAAAGCTACTTTAAACAGGTGGAATTCTGGTTATTTAGAGCACTGATGTAACGCTATCAGGAGACTCTAAAAGTGATTCTATTGCTTACAGGGGAATACTGCAGAAATATAGGATAAGTGTGATATGACTATAGTTTGAACATCCACTCAGAAGCTTCACTGCAGAGTTCTGCACATCTGATAACCTGCTGAGCTTAGCTTTTGAGAACCACAGATAATGGTTATTGCAGTATTTCAGGCAAGAGATAGTTAAGGCTGCACAATCACAGTTGGGTCCACAGGCTGATTAAGCTACTAATTTAAGTGATATTCCCCAGCTGGGGATAAGACTGGAAAAGGTCTAACACCTGGTTTTGAAATGACAGCCAGTCATTGAGGATCACACATCTTAGACACAAAAATCCATCACACATCTTAGACACAAAAATCCAATCTATAACCTTTGCATACAGTATGGGGGCCAGGAGAAGAGTTCTGAAAGACCTTAAAATGGCATGAATGGCCATGCCAGCAGTCTTAGATGGGTATATTTGAACCTGCTTATACTCATTCAAGTTGACTGATAATTGAAACACTCCTCAGATGGACCCAAGTAGTCCAATGTCCCTGGGGAAAGGAAAGGTTCAACTGTATATCTTCAGTATAGCTGTGATTCTTGTCAAGCCCAGTAAATAGAGTAGGCAGAAGAAGGATTAATTTCTGAGATCTCATTGAGTACAACCTAAAAGAGAAGATGCAAATCACCCACAAAATGCAGAGTGGAACCCATATTAGGTCTTTAACAGGGTCAGCTAGTCAACAGTGTCACAAGCAGTAGGTAGCATAAGGAGAACCATTATATAGTAATACCTCTGACCTTGTGTCACAAAAAGGTTGTTAATCACTAGGGTGAGAAAAGTGTAAGTACTGGAGCAGGCTCAGAGACCAGATGAGATGAATGCTAACCTTTACTAGAGTCAAGAATGGAGTAAAGCTGCTTCTGCACTATTGTATAACCTTCTCAGAGAAGAGAAGATGGCAAATAAGGAGGTAGCTTGACTAGACCACTTGGCTTCAGAGTAGAATTTCTGAGGATTAATGCAGTCACAGCTTTCTTAAAAAAGATGCAAACACACCAGCCATCAGAGAGAATTGGATGATTCTAAAAAAAATAAAGTTCCAAAACCTCTAGTGAAGAAATTAATAGTCCCTTTAGTTTTGGGGTCTTGCAAAAAATTAGTAGGGTGCAAACTTCAAAATTTGTGCCTGAACTGTCTAAAAATAAACTTATTAAATCCCCCAAGAACAGTATTATATATGCCTGTGATGGATAAATGCAAGCCTACAGCCTATTCCATGCTGCACCTCTGAACTCTGTAAAGATTCTAGCAAGGCCTTGATCAACCAGGCTTATTGTATGTTTACATCTTAAAGCAACTTATCTTTTTGATTCCTGCTATGGAGATCTTCCTAGTCAATTAACAAACATCTTATGTGAAATCTCTTACTGATACCTGAAATAATGCAAGTTCATTTCTAATTTTTTTCCAGGAGGAAGGTACACTTCCCTCAGTGTTCCATCTTTTCCCCAGTCCTGCACATAAAGAAATGCTCAGAATCATATGGCAGTTCCATCCTAGTAACAGAACACGAGAATACCTTCACAAGGTGATCAACAGGCATAGAAATAAAGCTACTGTACTCTGCAAGAAACAGGTCTACGCTTTTCCTCTGTAGTCTGAGAGGAGCTGTTTGAGGCAGAATACAATAATATTGTATCATTTTATTTTTGTACCATATTTTTCCTCTATTTTTCTATTTCATCAGTTTTTATATTCCACGTTAATATTTTTTCTTGATAACATTTAATTTTTTCATTTATACATTATTTTTCTCTTTTGCTCCTTTTTATCATATCCCTGCATTTGTCATACTTACATTTAAAACTTTTTACAATTAACCTTTCATCTTTTTCATGTATCCTGTATATAAATTCAGTGAAGCAACACATACTACTGGCTTAATTAACCTTAAACCTCCTTCCTCTTTATTTACATAGAAAAGTCCTCTTTTTACTGGATTCAGTCTAGAACCCCATATGAATGAAAAAAATATCTGCAGAATTTTTTTTCAAATACCATTGGCAACACAAGTACACTTGCTAAATATGCTATTTTTCCCATTAAAACTCAATTTATCAAATAGACATTTTTTCAAATACCATTGGCAACACAAGTACACTTGCTAAATATGCTATTTTTCCCATTAAAACTCAATTTATCAAATAGACATTTTTTCTAAATGATAATCTATATGTTTTCCAGAAAAAAACATTTCTTTTATCTCTTCTGTTATTTTCTCCCTTTGAATCCCATTTACATTCTTTTCCCAAAAGGTATACCTAACAGATTTTTCATTCATTGTAAAACATACTCCCTCTATCTTAACCACATCTCCTTATCCTTTGCTTTTTTTTTTACTTTTTTCTTTTTAAGGTTATTCCTATTGCTTCTAAACACTCAGTTAAACAAAATATCTACTTTTCTCTGTTAGATATTTTCATACCTACTGCTCTGCAAATAACCTTTACATACATTTCAGACTGTTTTCCAGAAGATTTCTTATTCTCCACTCCCTTACCCATATTAAACTCCAGTGTGACATCCAGGCCCCACTTCAGCCACTTTCTCTATCCTAACACCTCCTCTAAATCCCCCTACTGACATCTCCCCCTACTCCTTACCTATCTCCCACCTACCACTAAAAAATGCAACTCTAACCTACTCATTGTAAACATTAATTTCAGAAGCCTGTTAAATAAAGTACATGAATTTCATGCTGCTATTGCCCTTTACTCCCCAGATATAGCCATCATTTCTGAAACCTGGCTTAAGCCTCGTCACATCTGAAGAATTTCTTCCCAATGGGTATAATATCCTCAGAACTGATAGATTATCCAAACATGGTGGATGTATTGCCATCATGTTCAAAGACAATCTTAAACTGGCACAGCTTAATTCTACTCCAATTGATCTCCCTAACTTAGAAACTTTGGTAGCACGGTTAGATATAAATAAACAAAAGTCCGTTATCATTGCAGCTGTCTACCTCCCCCTGCTAATAACCTCCATAACATTGAAAACATCCTTGAATGGGCCTCCTCCAACTTCAGCCATGAAACTGTAATACTTGAAGACTTTAACCTTGACTGGTTTACCTGGTCCTCTAATTCTCCTACTGACTTTATAAACTTGTACAACATCTGTCAAAATATTCACCACCCCACATGCATCAACAAACTCACCAACAGACAATCCATTCTAGACTGGATTTTAACAAACAAATCTAACATTAGCTATGATGCTGGTTGCCTTCCAGATAGTCTAAGTGATCATTTCTCAACCTACCTAATTAGAAAACATTCACATAATTCCAGTAACATTTCATTTTTCTACATTCGCAATAAAAATAATTTTTCCCTATCCATATTTAATATACTTCTACAACAACATGACTGGGCACCTCTAAAAACTCTTCAATTGGACCTTGTAGTACAGTACATTAATAGTGCTTTCCTGCAAATACTTAATGAACTTGTCCCAATTAGGAAATTTAAGACATTTTGCACCAAAGCCAAACAACTTCACTCGTTATCAAAAGAAACAATTCTTCTACTAAAACAAAGGGACAGAGCCTGGTCTCTCTTTCTGAATAACAAAAGTAAACACAATCTTATCTCCTACCAACAACTTCGAAATGAAGCCAAAAAACAAATTAAATGACAAAAAACATACTTCCAAACAGGCCAACTAAAATACAAAAAAAAAAAAAAAAAATCCCCCAAAATTCTGGCAAACAATCAACCTCCTTCTTAACCCAGGAAAACCCACTACCCCAGTCCCAACACTGACCAACTCAAATGATTGTATAGATACTCAATTTAATTCCCATTTTATTACCTCAATAACCTTTTTATTAAACAAAACTCCTAATACTCTTCTGTCCATACCCACTCCCTCCAACATAAATTCTACCGTCTTCAATCTCAAACCCATCTAAACAAGTTATGTAAAAAAATCTCCTAACTAAATTAAAAACTTGTACAATGGCGGCAGATCAGCTACCTGACGATGTTCTAATATTAGCTGCTACTTCCATCGCTTACCTATATCTGTTCTTATAAACTGTTCTGTCTTTGAACAGTATGTACCACACCTTTAGAAAATATCCCATGTCATACCCTTACATAAAGGTGGTCCCTGTACTGATGTGTCCAACTATAGACCCATAGCCATTCTCTCACCACTAGCCAAAATCTTAGAAAAGTGTATGCACAAACAAATATTGGACCATTTCCTGATGAATAACCTATTATCTAATATATAACATGGCTTTTGACCCAAACACAGTACTAACACAGCTCTAATAAGCTTTACTAATACCATAAATCACCTCAAAAACAAAAAACAACATGTCTCTGCTACCTTCCTAGATATGTCAAAATACTTTGATGTTGTATCTCATCAAATAATTCTCAATAAACTGGTCTCCTACCACTGAAGCCCTATGCTGGTTTCATAGCTATATCTCTAACCAGAAACAAACCACTTTATGGGATAAAATAGAATAATGAAGCCTGCCTATAAATTGTTTATTAAAGCTGAAACATTTAGAGGTTTGAGTGTCATATATATCATGTATTTTTACTTTTTTTAGGGTATGTTTTTAGACTATGCATTTTTATTTGGTTGTGGCCCTTTAAAGGGCTTTGTAGGAGTTTATGATGTTCAATTTGATTGTTGGGATTTATTTTTGGAGGGGTATTTAAATGTGGGCTGTGTATGTTTTGTTTATTCTGAGGAAGTTTTTTATTTCAAGAGATGAAAACACTTAATAATAAAGTATTCTGCTGTACTACTGGGTTGTTGCCTGCTCATTTGATCACCATGAAGGAATTTATAGTTTGGACCTTCCTAGATATTTCAAAAGCCTTTGCTACTGTATCTCATCAAATACTTCTCAATAAACTTGCCTCCCACCACTTCAGCACTGAAGCCCTATGCTGGTTTCATAACTCTCTCTCTAGCTGGAAACAAGCCACTTTATGGGATAATAAACTCTCCCCCAGCTTCCTATCAGTGTAGGAGTCCCACAGGGATCGATCCTTGGCCCACTACTTTTCATAATTTTTACCAATGATCTAAGCTCCACAGCAAAACCAGCCTCAGTCATACAATATGCTGACAATGCCTCCCTCATCTGCTCTACCCCCTCTATCAAGGAACTTTAAGAAAAAACTCAGGCTGTCCTCTACAATATTGAAAACTACTTAGCAGCCCATCAACTCATATTAAACCTAAAAAAAAAAACAAGCGTATGGTCTTTTACAATACTTCAATAATAAATAACCAACCACCTATATCCATTTCTTCCTCCAATGTCAGAAAAATAGAACCCATCAAACAAACAAAACATCTCAGTGTCACGATTGACAGTGGACTAAGTTTTACAAACATATAGCACTAACGATTAAAAAAAGTTCATGTAAAACTTGGTGCACTCTATAGGGCTAAAGCCTATCTTACTGATCATGCCAGACTTGCAACAGCTAAGAACCCATCTCTTATCTTCCCTACTTTACTGTTCTCAAATATTTACCAACCTTTGCAATTCTGATTTGAATAACCTTGAACCTTGCTACAACAAAATAGCCAAATTTGCCGCTAACCAGTCTTAAAGATCTCATCATTGCACTACCTTTCACTATCTGAACTGGTTAGAACTCCCTAACTTACTAACACTAAATCAACTATTAACTGCCCATACGGTCATGCATAAACTGACTCTTTCATTTTCCACCCATAAAATTTCATGTCCTATTGTATCAAATGTCTTATTAAGATCCCCTACCATAAGTTTAGCTTCTTCTCTTTTGTTTATAATATCATCCACAATTTCTCTTCCAATCATTAATAATTCTTGACATCTTTTCCCTTTCATGCTATACATGCTGTCCTCTATAACGCTTGTCATCGTTCTAAATCTCGTCTGCATTATTCTCATAAAAAATGTCTAATCATTATTGTTATTGTTCAGTACTATTATTGTTCAGTACTACTGGTCTCCAGTTTTTTTATTATATTTTGTCTTCTTTCTTCTAAATAAATGTAAGTATTCTACTACATAGTTGTTTATACATGAAATCTTCATTTAGCCATTCATTCAATATCTTTTAAAAATTCTTTTTTCCTATTCCATTACATGTGTATACATTTCATTCCTATTCCATCTGATCCTGCAGCTGAATCTATAGTCACTTTTCCTAAATGATAATCTATATTTTTTCCAGAAAATTTTCAAATTCATTTCTTGCTCTGAAAACTTTTTACTTATGTTATTTTCAAATTCTTCCTTTTTTCTTTAAACATCTCTTGCACATACTCTACTACAATATTCATAATTTGTTTCTGAGTCCTTTCCACTTATTCTTTTGCATTTTTATTTTTTCATTACACTATCTTCCTTTATTAGTCCACTTAAATACGCCAATATGTTTTCTCTTTTCCCTTATAAAAATATCTTTGTTTGAATACTAGCACTTTAATTTTCTCTTGATTTCTTTTGTATAATTATTTTTCTTTATCAAAGTACTCTGTCATTATTTTCTAAATATTCCAGTGCACCTTTATATACTCTCCTATACTTTTCTTTGTCCACTTTTCTTACATCATGCTGCCACTGTAAGCAACATTTTTTTATATTTTTGTCTTAGAAATCATCCACCATTCAGACCAATTTTTATAAAATGATCTCAGTGTAGTAAGATTCCTTCATAACTGCATTATTAATCTCTTTTCTTTTTCATCCCTTGTTTTCTCATTTAACCTTTTTATTCATTTGCCTATTTTTTTATGTATTCCTTGTTTTCCTTTATCTCTAGCTGTATTGCTAGATACTCTGAAAAAACTGTTTCAATTATTTCTCCTTTCACTATCGTTAAGCCTTCTAATATTGTGAAGTAATATATTTCAGTTCCATAATACCCCTTCTGTAAGTCCATTATTTTATCCCAGAGTATTAATTTACCACCTCACAATTTCTAACATTTTTCTTACTTTATTTCCTTTCTTTTTGTTTCCCTCTGATATCACAATTACAATTTCTTGTCACTATAATATTCATATTTATGACTATATTCTCTAGAATCTTTCTTTATAGGTAACACAAGTATATAATGCTATAATTATATATACTTGTTTTTTCCATTTTAAATCCACAATAGTTAATCTTCCCATTCTTACTAAAGTTATATCTAACATTTTTACTGTATTTCTACAAAATATATCTGTTCTGAAACACCAATCATTTCTCAAATTCCAAATTATCTTCACCCCTCAATTTTTCTGTTTGTAATCTTTCTTCACTTGTTAAAATCTAGTATCTTCTAGTACAATTACACCAACATAACATTTGTTATACCATTCCAAACCCCCTATATTTCTCACTATGTTCTTAATACAATTCACACTTACAGAAAGCACTCTAAAATTATCATGTTCCCTTTCCATTAACTTTCTAGAAATTATATCTTTTTTATTTTTCATCTGTTTCCTTTTTTCTTTTATGCTCATCCCTTTAATTTTTCTTCTCCTATCTTTTACCCTTTTGCCAACAGAATTATTTTTTTCCTTTTACTACTTGCCTACTTATATCTTCCTCATCACTTATTTCAGAACCTTCCTCCATTTCCTCTTTTTTTAACTCTTTCTTTGTCTTCTTTATCTAATTTATCTTTTATTTCCACCACTTCTGATGTTTCCTTTCTTTGTTCTTTTTATTATCATTATTATTTTCAGTCTTGCAATCCTTCCATAAATGCCCAGTTTTGTTGCATTTATAACATTTAATTTCATGTTTTCTTGTATCATGATCCAGTTCCCCACAAATGAAACATTTCTTTTTGTCACAGTTATTTATTAGATGTCCTTCCTTTCCACAAAAAAAAAAAAAAAAAAAAAAAAAAAAATATGTTTGGGGTTGCACCAGCATTTTACAATATTTTCTTCAGCATTTATCATACTTGGAATATTTATAATTTTATTGTTTTCTATCTTTAACACAACATTACATTTCCATCCACCAGTCCATCAACCTCTTTTATTATAAACCTTTGGAGTGTCCAGTACTTTTCATAAACATTTCAAATATCCTTTTTATAGTCTCTGTTTCTACTTCTTTTTGAAATTGTGCATGAATTTTCTTTTTTTGTTTCCATGTTAAATGCTTTATTGTGTATAAATTCCAAGGATTGCATTTATTCTTTTTCATATTACCTCTTTGTTTATGAGAACAAAACTTCTTCCCTCTTGGGCTTTTACACCCAAAGAAACCACTGAGTTGTCAAAAACATCATACCTGTCCAGTTCTTTTTCTTCATTTTGAAACATCACCACATACTTCCACTTCACATTCTCTTCTGTTTTTTTTTCTTTTACTTCCCTTACATCTTCTTTCACTTTTTTTTGCATAGGCAATCCTTCCCATTTCACCATCATCCTTCATAATAGACTCTGTGTTTTCATTTTGTGTTTTAGCCATAATATCTCCCCAGGAAACATCTCCTTCATTTTCTGGCTCGGTCTGCATCGACATCTCTTTCAATGCATCATACCACAACTCTCCTGACTGGAGGGTTGTAATAACACTAGACTCACTTATTCATTTGTCTTTTTCAGCTTCAGCAAACAGGTTTAGTTGAAAAATTATTTCTGAATCTTCCACAATCTTGCTGGCACTTTCCACAGCACTGGCATTCACCTCTGTGCCTTCAGCCATCTTCTCCTCATTGTGTACCATCCTCCCTGCCACCTAGGAACAGGATGTGCAGATTCCTAACCAAGCAGGGGAAGTTCTTCGATGCCCTGACCAAATTTCTTCAAGTAGTTTAAAGACTAATTCAGGTTTCCCCTGAAAAATGGCTGCTAGCCTAGTGGGATTTACCCAGTGAACAACGAATCAATGAAAAAAAATATCTGTCAGTCTGTCTATGTCTATCTATCTATCTATCTATCTATCTATCTATCTATCTATCTATCTATCTATGTATCTATAACGCACAACTTTTCATCTCCTTACAAGAATTCACTTTGTTAGAGCTGCAACTATATGACATAGTGAATGACTTTGAAATGCATTTGAATGTTTCATTTGTTGAATGTTGAAGATATCAGAAGTAGGGATATCAAATGCATGTGAGTACAACTAGTGCAAGTTTGGGATACTAATGCTGAACTTTCATATATTCTAAAAGTTTCAGTAGTAAGAGGTAGGAGTGTTTGTACTAATGTTTGTGGGTTAGGGTTCGAATAAGAGCTACAGAGGATGCATAGATTTGTGCATTTGTGTTTATGCATGTGGTGTGTGTCTCAGTCTCTTGTCTAGTGATAGTACTATTGAAAGGGTTTATCTAAGGTAAGGTGCATGGTTAGGGTTAGAATAGGCTCAGGGTTAGGATTAGCATGCATTAGTAGGGTGATTCAGGGGGCAGAGAAGAAAAGGCACTCACTTTAGTAGGGCATGAAAAAAGAAGGAAAATGTGAAGGAAGAGTGAAATATCCATTATGGCAGAATAGAGTAATGCTTCTAATATTAGGCAGAATTTAAGAGATGTGAATGTTTTTATTTTTCAAGGGCAATGTATGTTTTCTATTAAGCTTCAGGTAATGTAATAGTTTATAAGATTTGCTTTGAATCTGTTGTGCAATATTTTTGGTCTGAGGAGGAAAACTAGTTGTTTGTTCTAGTTTGTTAGCAAGTAGTATTAAAAAAAAAATTGAGCCACAAATTTTAGATTTACTTTCCAGCACAGAATAATTTCTTTTGATCTTATTTAGTAGGTTGGGCAGTGGAGTTCTCTGAGGTTTTGTGTGCAAAGACTAGATAGGTTTGGCTTAATTTATATTTCAGATCAGATAAATGTAATGTTTATGGCTGTGCAGTGATTGCCTTTGTTTTCTTTTGCAGGTTGCAAACCTGAAAACCTTAATAAATGTTGATTCAATTATTTTCTTGAATGGTTTGAATATATTTGTGCATAATGTTATGTATCAGTTGCTGTAGTTGCATGGAGATAACACAGAATATTCTGTGACATCCATTTAGACAGTGATGTAATCTAAAAAGGTAACAGAATTCCTGCAATAATTTTTAAGCATATCCGCATTGTTTTTGAGCTTCAGTCTTGTGCCTAGAATAATCTCTATTTCATACATATTACCCTCACTTTGTGTATTGTTGTAGGACATGGCCATAAGTTTGAAGACTCTTGAAAGATTCTATTTTTGACATACAAACAGCATAGCTTTGTATTATTTAGCTTAAATAGTAGGTGGGATTCCTTTAGTCAGATTTCTACCTCCCTGAATTCAAGCTGAATGATGGAATTTATTTAAGTGGTATTGCTCCAGCTGCAAGTGAACATAGAGATTTCAGCATATTCTATTACTTTGCAGTCACTGTGGTACTGACATTTAGAGCTTAAAAATGGGGTGAAATCCGGTCGTCTTAGTGTTAATATTTTGAAGAAGTCTAAAAATGTATATTTTGAAGAAGCCTGTAGAGGCTTGCTGTTTTAAAGATAGTATTATACAGAGTTAGTGATGTGAATTGTCATTTAGATAGCCTTGCATCCAGTTTAGTGAATGGAACAGGTACAGATGAGGTAAGTAGTTTAGAACTCTGAATCCTAAAGTACCCATTAAATAACTTTTGCCACACCTGTTCATGTCTTTAGATTTCTTAGCAAGGGTTATTGTGAGTGTCCAAATGCTATGGGTACTGAGGTCCATGCTAGGTTGAGGAAGTAGGTAAAAACAACTTTAGGGTACCTAATAAGTAATAAAGAAGGATCACTTTGGAGGGGCGAATTAGATGTTTAAAGTGGTCCACCTGTTTATGAGCCAAATGATTCATATCAGGCTAGGTGTAAGGCATAAGAATGTCAACTTTAATAACCAGCTTTATTATAGGGATGAACTCCTTCTTCTCCAAGTAAGTTAGGATATTTCTTGGGGAGACAGAACAAGAAAAAGAGAGCTAGGAAATTTTTGGATCTCATGAGCTAATGTGGCTCATCAAAGGAGAGATCATCTCTAGGCAGCTAGACAAGAAAGAGGACTCAACATTTGTTTCCTGTGACACTGAAGCCACAGGGAGCATGACTGCACAATAGGCTGTACCCACAGACACAACCTTGCAACCCTTCTTTACCTGGGAGGGAGAGCTGCATGATCAGACAAAGCTGACTGAAACTGAGACAGAGGATACACAGAGGAGGCACACACTAGGCATGGTACTGGGAATGCAAGAATCCTGCACAGGGCCCAGTGTTGATATCAGACCGTACCGCTGTAGTATGCTCTCCTGCATATGTTTAATAATCTCCCACCATATGCTGAACACGTGTTTGGGCAAGGATGAATGAAGGGCTAGAAATGAGCATGGGAAAGCCTGCAGAGACTGTCTCAACATTCATTGCTGAGCTAACTTAAGTTAGGTGGAAGTAAAGAGACATTTCCCAAGACCTAGGTTTAGACTCATAGATATGCTCTAGATAGTGTTTTCCCATGATCAATAAAGTAGTTTTCATGCTCTTTCTTTCTCGGTACAGTCTGGCATACGCTTTTCTTCAGCTACTCAGTGACCTCTTCCCTCATATTTTCCAGTTTGGAATGATTTTCTTTACTGTCCTAATTTGTTCCATCACTTCTGTTCATATGACATCAAGTCAAAAGGCTTGAAAGAAAGTTTGTGAATGGAGCTACATTAAACTGGAAAAGAAAAAAGTCTGCAAAACAGTATGCTGACTTTAACAGCTATTTAAGAGAATATCTTGGCAGGGAGGCAAACTCCCCTTACACTACTTCTCACATATCTAAATATATTATCTGTAAGATCACATCCTTGGAGGCAAGGGAAATTTCCTTGCCAACACAATTCTTCTGTCTTGTAGTTTAATTGGGTATTTTGTAACTAAAATGAGAGTCTATTAAATGCAATTCACTAATCCTACTATGATGTACATCCTGTGATCAAAACCATGGATTCCAAGTCAAGTGCATTAAAGGTGGGTATAGAAGGTTCATCTTATTTCACAGCCTCTTCATAATTTTCATGGACAGGATTTTGAGGCACAGCCAAGAACTGGACAGTAACTGATTTGAATACACGGGGTTGTATTTTTGCTGCATCGAGATCTTGTTGGCCTCTTATAGATTGAAGTGACTGTGAGCTTCCATATGAAATAAAGCTGTTAATTGCTGAGAGCAAGGTATTTGGAATGAAAATCAGGCCCTCCAAATCAAAGATCATGGTACAGTCCTAGAAAATATTGTATTTTTCTCTCTGCAGGTGAAGGGGAAGCAATTACTTCAAGTGGAGGAATTTACCTATCTTGGGGTTTTGTTTATAAGTTAAGATAGAAGAGACTGGGAGATTGACCAACAGGTGAGTGCAGCAGCAGTAACTTTGTATATATTGCACCAGATTGTGATGGAGAATTAAGAACTTCAATCTACTGGCTAATCTGTCTCCATCCTCACCTATAGGTGGAAGCTTTGGCTAATGAAATAATGAGATCTTTCCCAAATATTTTATTAAAAACTTAAAAACCAGATAGAAAAATATAGCATTTAATATATAAATATATAAAAATTAGATAATTAAATGAACTAAAGAAAAAATAATATCAAAACACAACAAAGGCAGCTATTTACAGAGGTGTCTACTATATAACAAACACTCTAAATATTCATGAGATTGTCTTTTGTTGCTGACATATTGGTGACTATTTATTTAGCAGTTCTTTAAATTTCACCTAGGTGTTATAAGAAGTGTTAATTATGGTTGTTCTCATCTTGATTGTAAGAAGTTCTAAATGGCAGAAGCCAGTTGCAATATTTATAAATTCTTTCAAAGTTGGTGTTGATTCATTTTTACAGTTCTTGGTGATTACCTTTTTTGCAATTATTAAAATCGTAGTGAGTAGTTTATTTTTTGACACAAGGAGATATTGGGGGTTTAAATAAAATTAATGATTTAGTTAAAGTAAATTGATTATTAAATAAAGCCCAAAAAAAATTTAATATTTTCCCAGAGTGGCTTAATAACTTTACAATAAAAAAAAAACGTGTTGCCAATCTGCATTAATATTACATCTCTAACATTCTACTTTTTTTACACATTAATTTAGTTCTATGCGGAGTAATGAATGTTTTATGCATGAATTTCCAAGATAATAACCTCCATTTTAATAAGGAAGTATTTTGTTTTGAAGATGATCACATAGATGTTTTAGCCTCTTCACTTGGATAACAACTATTTATGGATTTGAAATAATCCCAATAACTTTTATTGTAATATTTTGTAGTATTTTTAAACACATTATATATTATGGATAGAAGTCTTTTCTCCAGTACGTTCTGATGCATCAAAATAATTAAAATAATTAAAAGATGAATGACTAGGAACAGCATTTTTACTGATAACTGCATTAAGTTAGTTTTATTTTCTACTGAATATCTACAATTGTGGATATCTAACACATTCCTTACTTAAATTAAATATTGCTGTTATATGTTCTACAATTTGCAACTTTTCTCTATTAATCAGCTGAAAGCAATAAATCAGATTGTTCTCCTCAAGTGCAATCATTGTAGATTAAATGTATATATGTTGTTTTGAGTATATGCTATGGGAAACAGTAGAAAAAACATGCTTTATATTCTGGATTCTTGTAAATAGAATTTCTGAAGGTAGTCATTATCATGGAAATATAGGAAGAATTAATTAATTGGTTTTGATTATTTAAAACATAATCTTATAATAACCAATGAAGATTATTGATTGCTATTTTATTTTGATGTAGATATGTCAGACAGTTGGATTTTATCCAAATGCTTTCTTGTATCTCTTTTCATTTGGCATTATAATTACTATTCAACAAGAGAAAGATTGTCTTTATAATTGATGATAAATAATATAGTTCTAAATCTGGTAAACCAGTGTCAGCAAAATACCAGTCTCTTATGTGATGATTTAGAGCTAATGAAAAAAGAATATCGAAACACAAAGGCAACTATTTACAGAGGTGTATACTATATATCAAACACTCTAAATATTCATGAAATAATTTTTTGTTGCTGACATACTGGTGACTGTTTATTTAGCAGTTCTTTAAATTTCATATGTTATAAGAAGTGGCAATTCTGGTTGTTCTCATCTTGATTGTAAGACGTTCTAAATGACAGACATAAGTTACAATATTTATAAATTGTTTCAAAGTTGGAGTTGACTCATTTTCTGGTTCTTGGTGATCACTTTTCTTGCAATTGTTAAAATACTCCATAGTAGTGAGTAATTTATTTTTTTGACACAAGGAGATATTGAAGTGTTAAATAAAATGATTTAAAGTAAATTTATTATTAAATAAAGCCTGAAAAACATTAATATTATCACAGAATTATTTAATAACATTGCAATCAAAAAGCATGTGTTGAGAATCTGCATTAATATTCTACTTACATCTCCTGGGTTCTACTTTTTAATACATTAATTCAATTCTATGTGGAGTAATGAATATTTTATGCATGACTTTCCAAGATAATAACCTTCATTTTAATAAAGAAGTAGTTTGTTTTGAAGATGATAATATATATTTTTTATCTTCTTCACTTGGATAGCAACTATTTATGGATTTGAAATAATCCCAACAACTTTTATTGTATTATTTTTAACCACATTATATATTCCAGATAGAAGTCCTTTCTCCGGTATGCTCTAATGTATCAAAATAATTAAAAGATCAACGTACCTAGGAACAGTATTTTACTGATAATTGTATTAAGTTAGTTTTATTTTTTAATGATTACCTACAATTTTGGATATCTAACCACCTTTCCTTACTTAAATTAAATCTTGCTGTTATATATTCTACAATTTGCAACTTTTCTCTATCCATCAACTGAAACCAACAAATCAGATTGTTCTTAAGTGCAATCATTATAGATTAAATGTACATATGTTGTTTTGAGTATTTGCTATAGGAAACAATAGAAAAAAAACATGCTTTATATTCTGGATTCTTATTAATAAAATTTCTGAAGGTAGTCATTATCATGGAAATATAGGAAGAATTAATTAATTGGTTTTGATTATCTAAGACATAATCTTATAATAACCAAAGAAGATTATTGTTTGCTATTTTATTTTGATGTAACTATGTCAGACAGTTGGAATTTGTCCAAATACTGTTTTGTATCTCTTTCCATTTGGCATTATAATTATTATTTGACAAGAGAGACTGTCTTTATAATTGATGATAAAGAATATAGTTCTAAATCTGGTAAACCAATACTGGCAAAAGACCAATCTCTTATGTGATGATTTAGAGCTAATCTAGATTTATTGGGATACCAAAGGAATCTAAAAATTAAGGAATTAAACTCTGTTACATTTTTTGGAGGAGTGAGAGATAGGGTTTGTATTATGTATAAAGTTTTTGGTAAAATCATTTTTATTAAAGAAGATTTCTCTTCTATAAAAAAATGTTCAATTTAATACAATTATTTATAATGGCTAAACTATTATTATAATTCACATTTATTATATTTTTAATGTCTTCTGTTGTTATCCCTAAATAATTATTTTTTTTCTTCCACAGTATATTTAGAACATCTTTCCTCCATATCATAAGTTCTGGAATTTATAGATAACATTTTTGTTTTGTTTACATTAAAAGTAAGTCCAGATTTTTTTCTGAAAAGTCTTTATTGCATTAAAAACAGCATTAAGGGAATTATTATCATTTAGAGTCAAAAGAATGTCATCAGCAAACAGTAGTATTTTAGAATTTAAATTATTTTTTATTTGTATACCTTTGATATCAAATGATGATCTTATGTAGTTTGCAGATGGTTCCATAACTAATGTAAAGAGCAGTGGCAACAACAGGCAACCCTGCTTAGTTCCCTTAGAAATCAAAATTAACTCCAATATATATAAACCTATTTTTATATAAGCAAAGGAGTTTTCATAAAGGTGATTTATAAGTTGTAAGAATCTATTTGAAAAATTACATTCCTGTAAGACCAGGAAAAGGTATTTCCAATTAACTGAGTCAAAAGCGCTATTAATATCCAAACGTATTAATGTTAAGTTATCTTTAGTATTATTTGCATAATAAATTGTGGTTATTATTCTTTAAATGTTATAGGTATTCCTATTTATTATGAATCCTATTTGATCATTATTAATCAATTATGGAAGAATTTGTTGAATTTTAGTAGTATGTATTGCCATAAATATTTTATAATCGATGTTTAATAGTAAAATTAGTCTGTAAGAAGAACACTCTGCTGGGTCTTTATCAACCTTTAAAATCAGAGAAATAAGTGTGTAGTTCCATGACAGTGGATCCTTTGTTAAATCTTTAACTATTAAAAAAATTTTCAGCAAGATATTTAAAGCTTCTTCAGTTATAAGTTTATAAAGTTTTGATATTATGCCATCATTACCAGGAGATTTGTTAGTTTACAGCTTATTAATTTTATTTTTCAGTTCAAAATTAAGATATATCGTTAATTTCATTTGGTCATCTTTTAACTTATTTTTAGTATATTTTCTAATAAAAGTTTTAATCACTTCTTGTGAATCCATTGTTGGATTAAATTGATTAATTTTATTGAAGTGAGATCTAAATATTCTTAATATATCATCTATTTCAGCAACCATTTTCTTACCATCAGAAGAATACAATTCTTTAATGTGATTAGATTTAATAAGCATGTTTGATCTTGAGGCAAATTTATGCATGGATTTTAGATTTATAGACTAATTACTCAATTAATTTTTTTCCAAATTTATCATAGTTTTATGATTTAGACTTTCTAAGTATTAACTTTGTAATTTATTGATTTCTTTTGTCAGGGTGTCATGTCCTTTTTTGCTTGTCCAGCTTTAGCTTGTCAATTTTTTTCTTGTAAATCTATCAAATCCTTATCTCGTTGCTATTTCTTTAGAGCATACCAGTTCATAATTTTACCATTTAAATATGCTTTAAGAGCAGCCCATACATAAATCTCAGCTATATCCTCAGTATAGTTAAATTGAATAAAGGTTTGAATTTCTTTATTAAATAATTATTTAAAATCTTTAAATTAGTTATATAACCTGGTATCCTTTTAATGGCAATATTATTATTATTGTTTAATATAAGTTCAAATGTATAACATTGTGATCAGAAAGTGGACATGAGACTACTTTTACTTTGCCTAGCCTAATAGTTAAATCATTAGAAACATATACTAATCCTATTCTTGACTGAGATCCATGTATATGTGAAAAGTGAGTAGAAAAAGTAATTATGGGTCTGGAAATTCATTAATATCCTTGATCTAAAATAAATCTATGAAATTTATTAATGCCTTTGGGGAAGTTGGTATTCTTTGCTTCCTGGTGGTATTAGAATCTTCATCTTTTAATATGCAATTAAAATCTCCTGCCAGAATAATGATACCTTTTGAGACTTATATAATCTGATTTCATTGGTGTTTAATTGTTTTAATGCCTATGCCAAGCATCCCGTACACATTAATAAGGGTATATAGTTTCCTTAAATTTCCATTGTTACTGAACAAAACATACCCTTATCATCACTATATGTATTTAATACATTGGATGTAGGTAAATATATTCTCCATAGGATGGCCACCCCTCTTTTTTCTGAGTATACTGAGAGCTATTATATACAGTGTAATATTTAGTATTAAGTCTACTTATATCTTCTTGTAACAAATGAGTTTCTTGTAAGAAAATAATCTGGGAAGTAAATAACTTTAGAAACTTATTCAAACTACTTTTCTTCAATCATTATTTAATCCATTCATATTAATGGAAATGGACTTTAAGTATGTCATATAATAACTATAACAAAAAAGAAATTAATAACAGTATAATTCCCAAAAGTAATATTAAGAGCAAACCATTCATAGAAATCTTGAACTGCTCATTGTCAATTATAATTTTACTTACTATATTTTCTTAATATTAAATATATACGTATATACTTAATATTGTTAGGTATGTGTATAATGAAAATGGTAGTAGGCATCAATAAAAAAAAACAAAATGTTATATAAAAAATTAAACAGAATTCTTTTAACTTTCATTCCCCTCATGGAGTCAAGAAGCTTCAACAGCTGTCAAAAGTAAGTGCTCAAGCTCTTAGCACTCAAAGCTAGATAGAGCCATTAAGCACAAACTGCTGTTAAAGTAAATCAGTTGTTTTTCATTCACTCATAACCACTTGATAAGCATATCCATTCTCCACACTTCCCACAGCAAAGCAACACACTCACAGCACCATTAACCAGCAACACAATGAAACAACCACAGCTAAGCCACACAAAATCAACAAATTGAAAAACAATAGAAGTACATAAAAATGACCAAGAATAAACACTATAGGTAAACCCACAACTACCATCAGAGGTCATAGAATGATCATGAAGAAGACAATTTAACCATAGGATCCCAAAACGTAGATACCATACAAGGAAACCAGAAACATAAATATAAGCAAAAAACACTATCAGACAAGTCCGCATCTTTTCAAAAAGTCCATTAGATTAAAAATAAGCATGTAACATTGTAGCTAAACAACAACATTAATTAATAGAAAGGCACTTCTAAGACAGCTGTAATATGTGACTTTATAAATTAAACTAAAGAAAGTAGACTGATTTAAAAATGTAATTCCTCTATGAATCATGGACTAAATCAATTCGATAAGAGATTTATATGAATATAGAGATATGAAACCTGCATGCAAAACTAACAACAAAGCAAAGCAAATATTAAAGATATAATAATAAAATAATTATTATTTATTTCTCAATGTATGTAGAATATGTGTGTTAAATTTATATAGAAATGTGTTCATAAGTTCATAGGTAGGTACTAGGCTATTGGCCCTAGGGCCTGTACAAGCCTAGCCAAAAAGGTACCCTGGCTTTCGCCACCCAAGAAAATTATTTTCCTGTGCCCCTGTCAAGCAGAACCACAGAAGTGATCCCCAGGGTGAATTTCCTATTACCCATCCAATCATCAAGATTTTCCTTGAAAAGTGCTAATGAGCAGCTCTGTTTGACATAGATACGTAGTCTGTTCCAGAGTATGGGAAGTCTCTGGGACAGGAATCTATCCCTCCAGCATGTTCTGTTTATTGTAGTGACAAGGTTTAGGTCCCTAGAGCGTGTAGCTCAGAGGGATTGGGATTTCATTAAGTGGAGCATGTCCAACAGCTCTGGGTTTGACATAGCTCTGTATGTTATGCAGAGAGCACCTCTGAGTAGGCGATATGCGATGGAGTAAAGCTGGAGTTTTTTGAGACGGTCTGCGTAAGGCATCTGTTTGAGGCCAGTAATCCTCTTTGTGAGGTATTTTTGTGGCCTTTCCAGTTGTTGTAGATGTCTTGTGAGGTACATACCAAAAGGGGCATTGTACTCTATAATGGGTCTAATGAGTGATGAGTAGAGGGGAACAATGACCTCTTTTTTTCTGGATGAGAAACCTTTTGTGATGAGGTATGCCACATAGAAGGATTTCCTGACCACTGTGGCGATGTGATTATCAAAGGAGAGACTACTGTCCACCTGTGCCCCAAGGTCTCTTATTACACTTTCGGTGTTAAGTAGACTACCGCCTATGTGGTAGTTCATGGGTACAGAGTTTTTACCAAAGGGGATGACAATGCACTTTTTAGCATTGAGCTTGAGACCATGTCTTTGACACCAGGCATCTGTCTCAGTGAGGCCCTTTTGTAGGATGTCCACATCATTAGGAGTTTCAATTATGGCTCCTAGTTTGCAGTCATCTGCGAATTTAGTTAGCCAAAGACCTTCTGTGTTAGCCTGTACTTCAGTGAAGTAGATACCATACAGGAGAGGACCCAGGACTGAACCCTGTGGTACTCCACTTGTCACTGGTCTGAAGTCTGATTTGGAGTCTGCTACTTTCACAGTGTGGGTTCTGTCAGTAAGCCAGTTGGCAGCCCATCTTGTGACATAGGGGTTTATACCTAGTTTAGTGAGTTTATCTATAATTCCAGAGTGGGGAATGGTGTTGAATGCCTTGGCGAGATCTAGATAGGCTATGTGAACCACCTTACCCTCATCTATGGCTTTGTTGACTACTTCAAAGAAGTCTATCAGGTTTAGGAGACATGATCTGCCTTTTACAAACCCAAACGGTGTGGGGTCCAGAGTTTGGAGATCTCCAACGTCTTTGTTTATGAGTTCCATGATGATACATTCCATGGCCTTGTAGACTAGGCTCATCAGGCTAATGGGGAGGTAGTTCCTGGGGTCTGTTGTGCCCCCCCCCCACCTTTGTGTAGTGGGATAACTGTCACGGTGCGCCATTCAATGGGCACAAAGCCTGAGGTGAGGCTGTAATTGAACATGGTACTTAGGTGGGGTGCCAGTTCATTCTGTAGTTCATGTAGAAGGCAGCCTGGGATGTTGTCAGGTCCCATGGTTGCTGTGTTCTTGGCTTTGGAGAGTGAGGTTTTTACCTGTGCAGCCGTGATTACAGGAACTTTGCATTCTTCCGGTATAAAAATGGGCCCTTTAGGGGGTGAGAGGGGGGTAAAGTTAGCACTGAACCTATCTGCCAGGATGTTGGCAATATCAGTTGGTTCTGTATATTTAGTGTCATTGTGCTGTAACTCAGAGCAGATCTGAGTGTTGCCATTGAGATTCTTGACATAGCTATACAATGCTTTGTGGCTGTCTTTAGAATCAGTGGCAATTTTGTTTTCATAACTAGCTTTGGAGGATTTTATGAGGGATCTCAGTTTCTTACTGAGGCTGACCCGGGAGTTCCTCCAATCGTGGGATTTTACTCTTTTTTGCAACAGTTTCTTTCTTCTGTTGTAGAGTTTGTTTATGGCAGAAGACCACCAGATTGGCTTCCTTTTTTTGACGGATAGCATGATCCATGCACTTGTGTAAGTGCTTATAAAGTACATTTGTGTAGGATTCAGCAGTTGTACCTCTATTGTCCATCTGCATGGGTGTCGTGATGTTTGCCACTTCTGTGTTAAGAAGCGTGAAGTTGGCTTTGGAGAAATTTTTTATGGTTATTTCCCTAATGGGGGGTGGGAGCGGGATGTGGATGTCTAGGGTGATTAGCTTGTGGTCAGATCTGACCAATGAGGAGCTGACCTCTGGTGTGGAACACCGGCCACCCATGTTGGTGATGACCAGGTCTAGGATATTGCTGCCCCTGGTGGGGAGTGTGGATAAGTTGATCCAAGGCATTGGAATTGATGATTTCCAGAAAATGTTGAGCAAAAGAATTGGAACATGAGTAGTTTTCCCAGTTAATGGTAGGGTAGTTGAAATCACTAGAGTGTTGGGTTGTACTTTAATATTTTCCAGTGTATCAAGAAAAGAGGAGTGGGAATCCTGGGACATGGTAGGTGATCTGTAGCAAGCTACAATCTGGATTGCAGTTTTGCCCAGAGTTAGTTGAACTTGGATAATCTCTGATGCATTATGTTGAGCAACTAGCTTGGAGGTGTGGATATCCTTAATGAATATGGACATGCCTCCACCTTTAGTGTTTCGGTCCGGGTTTGGTGGCCGAAAGGTGTGGTATGAATTATAGCCTGGTAATGCAGGGGTGCTCTCTGGAGCTTTGAACCAGGTCTCTGTCACTGCACAGATGTCAATGTTCTCCATTTTAAGGAGTACCTCGAGTGAGTGCATTTTGAGGTTTAGACTTCTAGCACTGAGTAGCATTACCCTCAGATTTTGCTTGCTTGTATCTGTTACGGTGGTGAATTTGTCATTTGAACCTTGCCTAAAAAAGGCACTATAGGGGTGGCAAGAGCTTTTGCCAGTATCCAGAATCCCAAGGGCGACAGGTGCAAATTATTAATTTTAAATATCAAATTAGAGAAAGAAGAAAAATAAAATGAAAAAAAATACCTTAGTGAAGAATGCATGCAAGTTTTCTTTTTCATTATAAGTATGTTAAAAGAAAAACATATGAAGTTATTATTATGCAAATATGGCTGTATACTAAATTAACTAATATTAGAGTTTTTTTAGTTTCTTTATCCTTTCATTAATTTTCCAACTATTTCTTTCAGCTTGAATTTTCAAGGAGCTGTTGTTCCAATCCATATTTTCTATTTCATCTATTATATGCATTGATTTCAAGAATATCACAGCATTGTCTAACTCCTGAAATGTTTTAGTTTCATCAGGAAGAAGTATTTTAAGTCTGGCTGGAAAAAGCATATGGACTTTAAAATGTCTTTCCTTAAGTTATTTTATTAAAGATAGAAAGCATTTCCTTTTGGACATCACAACAGGAGAATAGTGATAGTCAAACCTTATTATTTTATCCTTCAGCTTGATAGAAGATTTTGTCCAGGCTGTTTTGAGGATTAATTATTTGTCCTGTGATGGAAAAAATCACACAATAGTAGATCTCGGTGGTGGGTTGTTTTTAGATGAGGAAGTAACTAAAGACCTATGTGATCTCTCAATGTCGTATGATATAGCTTCAGGTAAATCAAGAGTTTTAGGGAGCCAGGATGTTAAAAAGTTTATAATACTTTCCCTTCAATTTTTTTCAGGTAAACCAAAGATGCAAATGTTTCTCCGAAACCTGTTTTCTAGATCATATATTTTGTTCAGGAGTGGAGTATTTTGTTTCAGTAAGAATTCAATGTTTCCATCTTCAGATAAAATCCTTTCCATGTCATTTAAGACAATCTCTATTCCTGAAATTTGTATTTTCTGCTGATTTAGAGACTCTTGTATTTGTTCCATCTGTTTTGAACATTTTTCTTAAAAACTGTCTAATTTGTTGCCTGTTTTGTCCATTTTCAAAGCAAGTTCTTGTATGTTGGTAAGAGCAGACTGAAGTTCCCTTTTCAAAGATGAATCCTTAGAGCTTGTTTTTGTGTGACTCATTCTGGATTATAAATGAGGAAATGTTTCTAGGCAAAAGTTTGAGAGGAAAATAATGATCTATAAAAATAATTTTTTGATATCCTTCAGGACAACTTAAAGTAGTAGTATTTGGTTAAAAAATCAAATATGATAACTCAGAAATATAATTTCCTGTCAGAAATAAAAATTGAATAACTGAGCAGGAGAAATCTACTGCTAGCCTGTCAGCATCCTAGCAACACCCCTTCTAAATAATGAGATCTTGAATACAAGAGGCAAAGATGAGGATCCTTCATGGGGTAACATGATGAGTTTGGCAAACTGGAGGGATTGCAGAGTAGAGCCGCTACTGCTTTAGAATGACAAAAGTCAGTTAAAGTGGTTGGACACCTAGTGATGACGTCCCCCTGAGTACCTTCTACGAGAGGTGTACTAGCCTTATACATAATATAAGGTCATATGGCAGACTCAGGACACACTGATGGCATTCTGTGTCTTTACTTGCCTGATAATACCTGAAGCTGACAAAGGATTTTTTTAATTTTTTTATTTAACCTATTTGTTGACCAGGTAAACCCACTGGTCAAATTGTCACCTTTTGTGGGTAATCCTGGAACACTGTCTGCTTAAGTGACTTGGTTATAGTCATGCAGTAGGTAAATGAAGGGAGAAGGACTCAAACCATGCACTCTGGGCACAGGAAGTGGCTCATTAATAGCTCATATCTTTATTGTTTTGCACTAACTGCCAGACTGCACTGCCAGGATGAGATGAAAAATGTTGATGAAGATAGGGAACTCTGGTTTACTACACTCAGATTTTAACATAGCAACCCTAACCAAGTAAGCAGTTTAGAAAATGGATGGATTGAAGGATGCACTCATGCATGGATGAATTACCACTTGCTTACATCATAGCCTTTCTTAACCTCCTTTTTCAATGTTTAATTAATGATCATTGTAATGTCTTTGTTGTTTATCTCTGCAGTGTATGTACTTCTTATTATTCTTACAGAATGTCTACAAATACCATTATTTCAACCAACCTTAATTCACCTTTTATCACTTTTAATGTACATATGGTCTCCTAACTGGATTTCACACAAATGCCCACAGTCTTTGGACATCAATTTCATATATCCCTAGAGAATACAGATATATAATCTAAATGCATTGTTATAGAGACCACACATGCAAACCATTTGCCAAAAGACAAATTATAGCTGTAATTCATCTGATCTGAAGAGATGCCTCTGTTATAAGTGTGATGACAACACATAAGCAGCTGTAAAACTAGGAAACTATATTTTACAAAATTTCATGTCAGACCACATCTTTGTTGATGTATATTTTGTGAAAGTTGTCAATGTACTGTTACAATCAATTGAAGTTAATAACATTTGTAAAATAACGTGTTATAGTAATGTGATTGCACACAGCTATTAGTATCTCACATCTCCACATTTTAGGCCACTAGATGGTGCATGTGTACAGAGTAACAAATTCACCTGTGCTATACTTTTATTTGCAGGCAACGCTTAACCAGCGTAAGCCTGCTCCTCTTTTTCAAAACTATTTTTTGTGGTGATATGTTTCTTTTGCTACCGCTTGATTTTAAACTATTAATGCTTTTGAACCATTAAAGGGTTTGATGTTCTGATTTTTGTAATGAGGCTTTTAGGGCATATGAGCCTTTAATTTTTTCTAGAAGCCTGAGGGAAGAATCAGACATAAGAAACCAGGAAATGTATATAGTCTGACTGCAATTAATGTCAAATTTACATTTTAGAAGAAAACTGAAATACTGAAACATTTTTTTTTTTGCTAGTGAAACTGTTAATGAAGACAGAAACGATTTGCCTATTAGTGCCTATTAGTGCATATGTGAGGTGTGTGTGTGTGAGTGTGTGTGTGTGTGTGTGTGTGTGTGTGTGTGTGTGTGTGTGTGTGTGTATATGTGCATGCACATTGGTCTCCCTTTTTTTAGATGTACATATCAAAAGTTAAATATTCATTTCTTCTGAATATGATAAATCAATTAAGGGTACAAATAGAAATGTATTGGCTTAATCCCAGTCACTTAATTAGAAAAAAATAAATTACTACAGGAAGCTATAAAAATATATAAAAAAAATCTATCAATCAGGATTCCATTTCTGTGTTCTAGAATCCCCCTTGAAAGTGGTTACAAAAAAGGAGATTATTAGACAATATTAGTAAACTTTTATTTGCTCAAGGAATCAAATCTAAATGGTATAGTTGCAGGTCATCAAGCATTAGTGGATGAATGACTTTAATTCACAAATTTAATAGTATCCTGAGCTTCACTATAGTGTGTTAAGTTGTGTGAGCTAGCAGAACATTTTTTGGGGATTATCCCCCTTTTCTCTACTGCAGTACAACTATGAGATTAGCATATATAATGTGGAGGGGTGGGGATGCGGGGGTGCTAACCTCACTGCAAAAAGCTTTTTTTAGGATTATTTAATAATCAATGATTTTTCATGTTCATCTTTCAGAAACGGATGAGATGATGGAGCATGATTTGATCACTTGTAGGTAAACCAATTTAAATTTATTTTTTTCCAGGACCTTTCCAATTAGATATAAATATAGTTTGTTCTCATTCTAGTCTATCAAAGACATTAAAATTGAACTAAAAAACTTGTTTCAGTGACATGTGCCATCACTGCAGATTGCATGGCCCAGGAATGTGCCCATATAATGTCTCAGTATGTACAACTTAAGTTTTGTTTAACCATATTGGCATTTTTGTAATGTTCCAAATTATTTTTCCTTTTCTTTTTTTCATCTTGGACTACTGCTGTGGCCTATGTGTAGTTATATTTATTTATTTATTTTCTTTAAGCACCAGTGGGTTTTGAGACCGGGTCTATAAATATAAATGGTGTCAATTACCCTAGTAAGCATCAGAAGTTATTTATTTTATCGTGTCATTTGGCTACTGCTATTGCATGTTTATAGTAGGTTCATCTCTCAGTTGACAAAAACAAGCTGTTGTTCAACAAAAACTACCTCAATATAGGATATGCAAACTTATCCCCTAACACCGAAACCTAGCTGAGGTATGGCAAAGGGGGCAGCCAACTGAAATGTGAGGTGTTAGGGGACATGATCAGCAGATACCAACTATTCAGTAGAGCAGCTACTGGCATTCAGAAATAAACACCAACATTGCATTTGTGGTCAATGTAGAAAGGCTTCAACACTCTGTGTTTATAATATAATGGTCTAATCTGTAGCTAAAGGTTGAGGGTGGCTCCCAATTGGGAAATGGCAATGTGCAGTAGAATAGCAGAGGATTAAAACTATAGCTATAGCTATATTGCTCCATAAATATTTATTTAAGGTCTTGAACATCTTTAAGGACTGAAATGAAAATTTATGGTTGCTTCATCTTTCATAAAATTATTTCATCTTCACTTTGGGGTCTATCTATACCCTTTTTGAGAACTTGCAGACTTTCTTTCAGATTTTTAAGATTAAATAATCAGCTTCAGACCAAAAGTTTAATATGGGCTTGTGATGTCAATCCATTTTAGATAGTCCACAATTGGAAAGAAATCAGAAGTAGAGGATACGGCAAGAAGACATGTTAATCCTACAGATATGGGTTATTTACAAGTGGATTTGAATCTTTAAAATGTAGCCTCAAACTGATTAATATTTTTTATTCTTAACAGTTGTTATTTAAAAAGCCAAAAATTCTGTTATCCTAGATTACTTTTTCATAATTTAATGCCCATATATAATCTTGATAATACTAAATTTCACAGGTTCAGTTTGCATAGTAATGTTGTTAATGAAATATTTGATGTCCACAATAATATCATAGGGAAAAGGGGAAAGGTATCAGAAGACTGAGGCAGTAGTGCTTCTCAGCCAGTGGTGGTAACAAGATGTTGGCTGCATTCAAGGTTTATATTTATATATTTATTTTTTGCTTATGTATTTATTTTGTTCATTACATCATTTATCTTTACATTTAAGGTCTGAAAAAGAGCTCAGCTTTGGACACTTTTGTAAAAAAGTTTTTTGATAAGTTGTGACTTGTTAATTATAACAAATATATAGGCTCATAAATAACATATCTAATCATATTATGTCTTCAATACCTTTAATGAAAAAAGTCATCTCTCCTATACAGATAAAATCTGTATTTATATGCCAGATTGCATGGAAAGGTCTAATCTTTTTTATATATTTTCAAATGATAACTGTTCCACTGCAAATGAATGCAGTTAATTTCTCACAGATAACATGGAGATTATTCCACAATATTCACAGCTCATTTTAACAGAAGAAACAGTTAAGGATGTGACAAAGAGTTTATCCAAGGACAAGGTGCTTGCCCTGACATGTTGCTAAAAAATCTATATAGTTTTGTTTATAGATCCCAAATTGATGCAATTTTATTAGATTATGAAAATTCTGGATTATAAACTTGAGTCATATTTTACATTTGTTAAAACTATAGTACCATTTAAACCCAATAAGGACCCACAGAAAATGGATAGTTACTGTCCCTTATCATTATTAAATACTGATTAGAAAATGGGTGCCCTTTCATAGGTAATAAATAAGAGCAAATGCTGTATTTTTTCCTTCCTCAGATGCTAGATCTATATCAGTCTGATATTGTCCCAGGAAGGGACATGTTGTCACCCACACAGCTTATGCATCATTAATGTTATAGATAGATCTATATCCTTCATTATTCAGGTCTGATACTGCTATGATATCAGTGGGTCCTTGTGAGGCCTTCCATAAGATAGAGTATTTATATCTGAAACTTTACAAAAATTGAAATTGCTGGTGGATATATCCAATTTTATAAATGCATTGTTTTATATCACATCCATTTATATAAATAATTATAACTCTAATATTCAAGAACAGCATGCCAGGGTCAGGCACAGGAGTCCCTTATCCCTGTTCTTGTTATTCTCATGGTAAATCCCTTCTTGCAAGCAATTCATGGATCTAAGGAGATCTTCCCTAAGAATTTATGGCATTGAGAATTAAAATTTCTCTTTGCTGATGACATAGTACTCACTACTTTCAAACCCATAACTAGGGTGGGCAAAATGGACTTTAAATGTCACAAATGCAAAGGTTTTGCTACAATATCAGTTATCATGTCAGTCAACTTTGCCTTTTCACTCAGACTCACTCCTAATATTTTCAAAATGTATATATATTTCTGTAGGGAGAAAAATAAAGAAAGATGAAGCTGGCACAGAACGATGATCCCAAAAAACTGTGGAAGAAGTTTCTCTGGTAAAAAGGGAGGAATCTATCAGAATCCACTGGCAGATTATAATAGCAGATTATTATACAGGGTTTGTAGTTCCAGACCCTGTGAAATGTATGTTTGTAGAGTTATGGGTTAATAGTGCTATGTAATATTTCAGTTATTCTGAGGAAATGCAATACAAAATAACAATGGTTATTGATCTTTCATCAGTCAGGGTAACCAAAGATCCTGTTCTTAGAACTTTAATTAAATTATTATATAATAACAGGTATTTAACCACTCATAAGTTTTCCATGGTCTGCAATGTGATTCTAATACTGGACCCCCACTAGTACAGCAAAAGTGGTTGCATACATTTTAGAATACAGTAGATAATTTTTATGATTCAATTCAGATAAATATGTTTAGATTAAATGATTTCCTTCCCAATCTCTACACCTTGCAGGCAATGATTATTAGAAATAGGATCAGGAAGGTTATTTAATGGTTTCCAATAGCCTGTAAAGAAATTATTCTATTAAAGGGGCTCCTGTCTCATTACTGCAAAAACTGTAGACCTCAGGGGTTAGATCTTTTCATTTTAATGGTCCACAAATAGAATAATACATTCAAATTAAATTTGCCTAATGGTCAGTTTATATAGCTTTGGACATTATGTAAAAAGCGTGTTCATCTCCACATAACTGAGTTTTATAATATACACTGTTTCATTTGGCATCTTCAAAATTGCAGATTCTCACAAAAAGAAAAAAAAAACAATAAAAGGTTTAGAGCTCAAGTGTTTATAGTTTAATGAAAACCTCTAGTGCCTCAGCTACTCAAGCCTTCAAAGGAAGTAACATTCACACATTTAATCAATTATTTAAACTATCAAGCCCACCCACATAATAAAATAATGAAAACAACAATAAAATTAAAATTTATAAATATTTAACTATTGCACTCCAATTCATATCCTGATTAAGTCCAATTGGAAGCATAGTATTGTATTGTAAAATTAAATATGTCTCTTCATGCCTTAAAATACTTTGAATATTTTCATATTTTCTTTCTATATTCAAATACCTATGTAATATTCCGGCTTTAATATTAGAATACCTTTTTCATGATATTCACTAAAATGTACCAAAGAACTATCAAATTTTCATTTTTTTAATAGTTATACAGTGTCCTTTCAGTCTCTCTGAAAATTTCATCTTGGTTTCCCCCAAAATAAATTTTCTTTCAGCTCTACTGTATAACATACATAACAAGTGTACATTCACAAAAAATAATATTGCATATTTTTTTGTTATGAATAGCTGTCTTCATTTTGTTTCCATCTTTCACTTAATTAAAAACCCTGTAATGTTCACACTTATGGATGCAATTTCTCAATATATATTTTGTTTACTCATGTTTGCAGTAGGATGCTTATAGTGGCTATGTACTGTCATTTAATATTATTCAAATCGCTAGAATAAGAGATTTTAAAATGTTTGGGAACAACAATTCTTATACCAGTATATTTCCAATTAAATACCAATTGTCTTTGATACTAGACATTAAAGTGGTACTACAAGTATTATATTATGTTGCCAAATATATTTTCCCATTAGATGTTTTCTATTATTAATATGACTCATTTTACTACATGAATTTCCAAAACATAACTCTTGTCTATTTCTTTCACAAGCCTTCCAGTATATCTTTTCTACATCAATTTTATATTATACCCCCTTCTTACAAAGAGGTCAATTTCAAAACTTTGCCTCTCTTAAAATCCCATTTCATTCACTATAATTCTATCTCATCCTCAAAAATACATTATTGGGCAAAGATGTAATTTAACTTTCTGGTAGGCCACTTTTCTCATGTAGAAACACAGCAGCACTTGATTATTTTTTATGCAATTTTGTAATTATTTTACTGTTTAGTTTACCTCCGAAAGTTAACTCTAAAAAAAAAAAAAATAGCATCCATCTTCCTCTTAAACTGTAACCCAAATCTGTTTTCTGAAATCCTACAAAAAAAGCTTATGAAATTTATCAAAACTACTTTTGCATATTAATAATAAATCATCTATTTATCTTATGTAGTTCCCTGCATTATTAATAAAATAGCTTGTAGTATAAATGCATTCCATTTCAAAAAGACCCATATTCAGGTTGACATAAGATGGAGCAAAGCTTGCTCCAATTGCCGTTCCCTGTTTCTGTTTATATATTTGATTATCAAAAACATAACAAAATGTTCAAACTAAACCAAATCAATTTACAAACATATGATGAAGCAGGATTACATCTCCAAAAATACTCTACAGCTTCCGTAATGATAGTTTATTATGCTTGTATAAGTACATCAACATCAATTATAAACCAAAAATAATCTTGTTGAGACTATATTGTCCATTTGCATAGTACATCTACAATGTCCTTAACATAGGTTTGAAGCCTTTTAACATATTTTAAAAGAAACTTTGAATTATAAAACCTGTATTTTCTAAAATAAATTCTTGGCCTCCATCTAATATAGGTATACCTGATGGCTCATATAAATTCTTATGTGTCTTAGGTAAACAATAAAAATAGGTATCATTACCCCCATTTGTGTTAACTTCTGGTAAGTACCCTTTTCAAAAAATGTACCCCAGTCCTTTAGCCAATAACACTTTAAATTCAATCCGAAGCATTACAATATTTTGCCCTTGTGCTTTTAAAATATACACTATTATTTTTGCAAATGCTTCATACACATTTTCATGTGTTGTTAAAATTGTATTATGACTATGTTCTGCTCTTATCTGATGTTTTTTTAACCAAATTTTGATATAAACCTAATTCTTTCAAAGTGTACCATTTAGTTTTAGTTAAATTATATTCAATTTCATTCCATCTTCCTCAGTTTTCTTTAAAATCTGGAACCATTTATTTTCACTCTGTAAAAACAATTTAAAGACATATTGTTGAACAACTATGTAAACTTGCTACAAAAACTAAAAGGGACGGGTAATAGTGCATATCTTTTATACCCACACTCATTATCAGTATCATATGAAATGTATTCAGAATCTGTAGAATTAAAACTTATCCTTTCATTTGTCTTATTAGCATCAAATACATTATTTTTTGTTTTATAAAACTAAACTTCAAACATAACTTATGAATAAAATCGTATAGTTCAATTTGCATTTGTTGTTTTGGCAAGTTAGGGAGAACAAATTTCAATCCCAGAAATAATACTGCCTTTTATGCATCAGAAAGTTTGTAGATTGCTAAACTTACAATTCTGAGTAATTTATGTTCACAGTCAGTCTGTAAAACAGTGTCTATATTCCAAACTTCTGATAGTAACATATATCATCCAACATTATCATAAAAATGTTCCTTAAAAGCATTTACAAAGCTTGTTGATATGAAAAACCCTCAGTTGCTACTGCTGCAGTCATTAGTATTGAAAAGATTGTGCCCCAAAACCAGCAGTTTTCCGATATCTTTTTCATTTCTTATAATTATCATTTATTAGATCATAATTGATATTTCCCTTTTATACCTTTACCTTAACTGGGGCATGCCATTACTGACCTCCACTATTTTCTGTCTCACTCTCTGGAGTGCTATCATTGGAAGTGCTACCTGATGCATACGTCAGTGTTACACATCCTCTCCTGCTATATGAAATCTTTTGTCACTGTTTCCACAGGAAAAATGCAGTATTATTCTTATAATCTTATAAATCTTGTTCTGTTTTGTTTTCCTTTTCAAAATTAATGTTATAGCTTCTTTTTGATTAAAATTGTAATCTATGTTTTCAGGATGCATTTTGGAGAGCTGCTGCTGCTGTTCAAGTACTTTGTTTTTTCAGTCTCTCATTATTTGAATGTGAATTCATTCAGTTGCACAGATATAGCAGGCAGGAGCCATTTATCTTTATACTCTATATCAAGCTAATCATCTTCCATAAAAGGACTTGAAGCAGAATTAAAGGCATGTAGACCCCTTGGTGTAGTTTCAAATCAAAATATTTCTTTAGCATATTTATATTATAATGAGCATTTTGTTTTACATATAGCTTTTTCCCAAACTACTTTATATCTTCTTTCATTTCCGTACCATGAAAAATGTGAGTGGGGTTTAAATGATTTACACAAATCTGTGTTGGCAGAAATTCTTTCCTTTCTTGGGTTATCAATGAAATGACTCCTTCTTTCACTTAAATTTGGAGAGCTTGTAGCACTAGAATTAGTCTGCACTGTCACATTTTCCATTTCAACTATAATTCCAAAGAAAGCATTGTGATAATTCCATTGTGGTCTAAACTAAATTTATATTTAAAGCCACAAATTCTCATAGAAAGGGGAAAAAAGACAAACTCTCACAAAAAGAAAAAATAACAAAAAGAAAGGTTCAGAGCACAAATCCACATATTAATTAAACCTTCTAAATATTCAGAGCACAAATCTGCATAGTTTAAAAGAAACCTTCTTGCACTTCCAATACACAAGCCTTCAAAGGAAGTGACATACACACATTGACACAATTGTTTATACAATCAGTTCCTACCCACACAATACAGTAATAATAAAAACAATAAAATTAGAATTCATAAATATTTAGCTATTGTGCTCCAGTTTACATCTTAATATAACCCAAATGTAGCCATAGCATTATATTGTAAAATGAAACGTCTATTTATACCTTAAATACTTTTATCATTTCTGTCTATTCTTTCTATATTCAAATACCTATAATGTACTCCTGCTTTAAAATTAGAATACTCTCCCTCATGATATTCACTAAAATGTTGAGCCAAAAAACTATTAAAATTTATTTTTAATATTTATACTTGTAACTTTTTTATGTGGGTGGGGTTTGATAGCATAAATAATTAACTGTGTGTATGCCATTTCTCTTCAGGGCTAGGGTAGCTGAAGCACTAGAAGGTTTCATTAAAATGTTCAGATTTGTGCTCTGAACTTTTTGTTGTTTCATTTGACATACAGTATTTGTATCCTGAAAAAATGAAGTGAATACTATGTAATAAATTATTTTGGAATGACTGTCGACTAACAGGCATATGGCATCACACGTGGTAGAATTGCCCTAAAATATATAGTTTATGGATCAAGGCACAGACATACTTTTTCAGCTTACTAAAACAAATGTACATGTAGACACTCAGCTGTGGTTGGCAGGCCTCATGGAGCATTTAATGCCATATATGTATATAAAACTTTTTTTTAAATCTCCTCAGTGACCAAAAGAATAAAATGACATGAAATAAAGAAATCCCCAATTTGTTCCCACTTCAAAGCTAGTGGCATTAATTTTATGAATCCTTACATTTTGAGGAAATTGTTTTATGAAAACTTCAGCAGGAGGTGCAGGTCTGAGGTTCTGTTTCTTTACTGGTGACTGTTGTTGAAGGAGTACTTTTGCAATGTATCTTTATGAACGTGCAATCAATGTTGCTGGAAAAATATTTTTGTGCTTAAAATAAAAAACAAAATCAGTACTTTTCCGTTATTGGAGCAACAGCTGTAACACGGTAGCATGCACATGCAATGATCGCACAGCTGTTAGCCCTGAAGCGGTTATTTTGAAAGAGAAAAAAAAGACAGTGATGTGTTGCAGTGTTTGTCTGGTTTAACAGAAGTAACTTGACATATTGGGTCTATATTATGTGATTAAAACCTTAGGTTATCGAATACCTAAAGGTCAATTACTAAACATCGAACTCTGAAAATCGCAAATGGCCATTTCCACACAAGGAAACAAGTTGTTTGGCTGTTATGCAGATTTTTCCCTTTTTACAATGTAGAGTGATCTTGAATTTTGTATATTTAGTTGGGGGGGTATGGCGGTTGAAGCCCCCCACTTGATTTCTGTTTACAACTTTTTTTTTTTTTAGTTTGGTCAACGGCATTGTTTCCCTGCATGGAAACAGCTGTTCACAATTTTCAGAGTTCAATGTTTGGTGATCGACCTTTAGGTATTTGATAACCTAAGGTTTTGATCACGTAATATAGACCCTACATATCAGAGTAGTACACAAGCAGAACGACAACATATACATGCACATAATATAGCCTTTTTAATTGATAATGGAAAAGTACCAAATCCCATACTAAATCATTCAATGAGATAAATGTAAAGCGACAATTTTAAATGCAGCTCAGGCACTAAGCACAACATCAATGATGCAGGCATCGAGATCAAAGCTGGATATTATCTGCAAGTAACACATCGATTCTGCAATGGATTGGATGCGATGAGGTATGCAGTATACTTGTCGTGCTTGGGATCACCATGAGAGATAAGGAAGTAAAATAAAAACTTTGTGAAATAAAATAAAATAAAATAAACTAGGAGACACTGATGAACCCGGAATGTTTGTAAATTGTTACCGTGTCATTTGCTATATGGTATTGCATGCTAAAATAAGAAAGCCTATTTTGATCAGATTTTAGCTAAATAAATTTGAAAAATTTTAGAACCAGATAATGAGAGCTCAGAGGCTGAAAATAAAATATTTTCTTAACAATATTGTCATGGACTGGCTTTATCCAATACAGTTTATTTTCATTTTGTAGAAGCACAAAGCTGCATGTACATGACAGAAGGTGACACTGTGCTGGAGGCATGCCCGATATTATTTTTGGTTACAGTTATGGGGATTTCACTTTGAATCATACAAGTAGGGGTATAAAGGCTGTTGAAACCTGGGCCCGTATACTTAAAGGAAAATGCGGTTATTTCACTACTGACCGCAACTTAGACAGAAGTTCTGATGTGACTGTCGTATGAAGGTTTAGTTTTAATTGCATGAGATAAATTCCCACATCAGCAGCAGTGTGATTTGTAATTTGTGAGTGTGCTAACATTCCAAGTGCTTATTACAGCAGTTACCCCGATAATGGGAAAGTACCAAAAAATCATAATTAAAAAAGACCTAAGCTCTGTGAGGCAGAAGGACTAACTGCTACACCAAAATACCACCATTTGTATTTTTAGAATGCAGAGAATTCTTAAATATCTGTATGGTCATGTCTTAACAATAAACACAGACTGGAATCCATGGATTTCTTTAATTACAGAAAATTTGCTCCATAAACACTGATTTTCTGGCAGAAGTAAAATGGATACTGTTCCTGAAACTCTACTAATATAACACGATCAAAAGACCAGGAGATGATTATGTCAGTGCTGATGACTTCCATAAAATCCTACAGAGCTAGACCCAAGGACATAATTCTGCACTTAATGCATATGTATTAAATGATTTGCATGTTCCCTTCAGAGTATTGAACAAAATTTTGCACAATCCCAGGTCTTTCTAAAATCAGATAAATCAAAGTAATTTGTGTTCAGCTATGCTTATCAACAGCAGTTCTGAACACAATATCAACAAACAGCATTACTACTAGGCAAGTCTCATAAACAAAATTATTAGGCATTATTATTGATCATAATCTTAAGCTTGACCACCATGTCAACTGGACAGTATCCAAACCACACACAAATTATGTACACTATATGGAGCTAAACCTTATTTAACTGAGTATGTATGTTATGCCACATCTACATTAATTCTTATCCCTACTCTACCAATAAGGTTCAAGAATACCTGAAAATCTACTAAAAACTCAACTTAATAAACTGGAAAGAACTTACAATAAAACTGCAAAATTTGCAGCAAATCTAAACAGCTGAACATACCATTGTGATGGCTAAAGCTACAAAAAAAAAAAAAAAAAACTTTCATCCAGCTCAGAACTACTCACTATATCATTCACAAACCACATAAGCTATTTAGGGACTTGTCCAACTATATAATTCAACCAGGCTTTTCTAATCTGAACAAAAATACCACATGTGCAGAAAAAAGAAGTTATGTACTCACCGTAATGTTCTATGTGAGTTGTTCCATCTCACCTTCATTCTTCACTGATGGGTTCAGAGCCAATCCATGGCTCTGACATGGCCGACTAGCAAGCTCAAAGTTTTCCAGTAGCTCGAGACCCAACCCCTTATCCCACAATGCACTGCTGGAATTACCTCAGATCTTGTTTGCTGCGTACCATATAGGGATACAATAATTATTCTGCCTAGAAATGAAGACACATTGAAAAACCAGGATGAAGACAGCCTCCAGGTCAACTGCCAGACAGGAGGGGGAAGGAGGGAGGGACGTGAGAATGAAGGCGAGATGGAACAACTCACATGGAACATTATGGTAAGTACAAAACTTCTTTATGTGAAGTTGTTCAATCTCGCCATTTATTCTTCACTGATGGGTAGCGTCCCTAGCACCCTAACCTTGGGTGGCTCACGGAAGTACACTCTTCAGAACCATAGAACCAAATGAAGCTCTGTCCCTGGAGGCCTTATCCATTTTGTAGTGAGTTATAAAAGTGTGAGGTTTAGACCATATGGCTGCCACCCAGATGTTGTCCAGGGGTAATTTGGCTTGAAAGGCTGAAGAGGTAGAAACTGCTCTGGTTGAATGAGCCTTCACCTTACTAGACAAGGGCATGTTATGACAAGAATAGGTGTAAGTGATACAATCCGACGGCCACTTAGAGTTGTTTTGGCGACTGGTTTATGTTTCCTGGCCTCAGAAAAAGACACAAAAAGCTGATCTGATTTCCTAATCTCTTTTGTTCTGTCTAAATAAATTCTAAGTTGTCTGTGAACATCGAGTTTGTGCAACATATATATTCCAATTTGTTGGTGTGATTAGGGAAGAAAACAGGCAACTCTATGACTTGATTGATGTTAATCTCTAAACATACTTTAGGCAAAAAGGATGGGTTTGTCCTGAGAGATACTCTACAAACATGAAAGACCATATAAGGAGGCATGATGGATAGGGCTTGGAGCTCTGACACTCTGCGGGCTGAAGTGACGGCTACTAGGAAGATAGTTTTCCACGATAGAAATTTTAGCTCACAAGATGATGCAGGCTCAAAAGGAGGAAGAATGATGCGAGATAACATAAAATTCAAATTCCAGGGAGAATAAGGTGTCTTCACTGGAGGCCTCATGTGAAAGGAACCTTTTAGAAAAGCTTTAGACAACTGGTGAGCCATAATATTCAATCCATCGATCCCTAGATAGAAATTAGATGTAGCAGCTAGTTGTACCCGCACCGTAGCAGCCGCTGCTCCTTTGTTGAAAATTTCTGTCAAGAATTGTAAAATAGAAGATAATGGCACTTGGTAAGGGTCAATATTATGGGAGGAAGCCCAAATGGAAAATCTCTTCCACTTACTACGATACAATTTTTTAGTGGAAGGCTTATGGGAAGCCAACAAAATTTGACTAGTGTCATGGGAAAGATTATAAAGCCTGGCTATGCAGGGAATTGGAGCAGCCAAGCGGTTAGCTTCAGTGTCTGCAATGATAGATGAAGATCCCCTGATGGATGTGTCAATAAGTCCGGAACTGGGTCCAGGATCCATGGGTCTTCCAGAATGTGATGGTAAAGAAATGGAAACAAAATCTGCTAAGGCCAATGAGGGGCTATAAGGATGATTGTCCATCCCAGTGACTTTGCTTTCTGTAAAAATCTGGGTATCAGAGGAATTGGGGGAAATGCGTAGAGGAGACCCGGGGGCCAATCGTGGACAAAAGCATCCCTCGGGACTGACCTGGCAGGGGAATCAGGGCAAAGTAGCTTCTGCATTTGTTGTTGATATGACTGGCAAACAGGTTGCAGGAAGGCTGGCCCCATTTGCAGAAAATCCTGTCCGCAATCTCTTGTTTGAGGGACCATTCGTGGGGCAATAAAATTGCCCTGCTCAGTTTGTCCGCTATGACGTTGGATTTGCCCGGGATGTGCATTGCTAACAGAAAGTGCTGGGATGACACTGCCCACTGCCATACTCTAAGGGCTTCTCGGCAAAGGGGGTAAGACTTGGTCCCTCCTTGCTTGCTGAGGTACCAGACCACTGACATGTTGTCTGTCTATATTGAAATTGTCCCTAGAGGAAGAGAGTCCTGAAAGTATTGCAATGCTAGAAGTACTGCTCTCATCTCCAGGACATTGATATGCAGATGTAATTCTTGATCTGTCCATGTGCCTTGGGCAGTCTTTCCCTGAAAATGCCCCCACCCTACCCTATCAAGGAAGCGTCCGTGGTCACAGTGGCAACTGGAGGGGGTAGCATGAAGGGACGTCCTATTATGACATGAAGAGACGTCAACCACCACTGAAGATCCTTCTTGCAGGAATTCGTTATCAGGATTGTGTGATTCATTGGAAATTCTTGGTAGGACCATTGCGTGAATAGGAGCCATTGAAGGATCCTCATATGCATCCTTGCTAACAGATTTGCCAAGATTGCTGCTGCCATCAATCCTAGTACTTTCAATACCTCTGCAGCTGGTGCTCTGTTCTTTGATACCAAGGACGTGATGTGTTGGCGAAGAATACAAACCCTTTTTGGTGGAAGACGAAGAGTGGTGGTTGACATGTCTAATTCTGTCCCTATAAAAATTATATGCTGCGATGGCAACAAGGCAGACTTTATGAAGTTGACTGTAATGCCTAGCCAATTGCAGAGTGTCAGAGTAGCCTCTCTCGCTTGAAGAAGTTGATGCTTGGTGGTGGAGCTAAGGAGCCAATCGTCCAAGTATGGAAACACCTGGAATCCTAGATGCCTCAGGTGAGCCAGGACTACTGCCATGCACTTGGTGAACACTCTGGGGGCTGTAGTGAGACCAAAGGGCAGAGCTTGGAATTGATAATGATTGGCTCCCAGCCAGAAACGCAGGTGATCCCTGGATGGTCTGGCCATCTTTATGTGGTAGTACGCATCCTTGAGATAGATCAAGCACATCCAATTGTCTTTCTCTAAAAAGGGAAGTATGAACTGTAGCGTGACCATTTGGAACTTCTCTTTCCTCACAAATTGGTTGAGTCTGCTGAGATCCAAAATGGGTCTCCAGTCCCCTGTTTTCTTTGGAACCAAAAAGAATCTTGAGTAAGTTCCGAATCCTGTTTGGTCTGCCGGGACTGGCTGGATGACTCTTTTTTTCTAGCAATTGGCATACCTCTGTTGTTGCTTGTTCCCTGTGACTGGGTGGAACTTCTGGGAATTTTTTTATGGGGAGGGGCTGGGTAGAGAACAGTATGAAATACCCTCTGGAAATGATACTTTGTACCCAATTGTCACTTATTATGTCTAGCCAGGCTTCTGGGTACAATGACAAATGACTCTTGACTGTCTCCCAAGTAGGACAGCTGGGCCTCCCTTCAGGAGCGCTGGTAGGACTGACCAGAGAAGTGATCTCTGTCACCCTGGTGTTGCGGACCCCCTCTGCCACGAGGGTGGCATCTTCCGTTGTAACCCCCTCCTCTGCCTCTGGAGGGGGGCTCTGCATGTATGTCTTGAAAGGATCCTTGGGCTTTCCGGAACTACATCTTTCCTCACCTCTGATCTTTAGGAAAGGGTCGAGTGGTGGTGGAAAAATGGACTCCGACAGCAGACAGAGTCTTTCCTTCTTGTTCAGACCTGGTCAACGTCTCCTTCACCTTTGGCCCAAACAAGGATGAGTCATCAAATGGGGTATTCGTAAAGGAAGACTTGAAGGGTTCCGTGAAGGAACATAGTCGCATCCAGGCATGCCTACGAAGAGCAATTCCTGTACCTGCAGCTCTACTCGAACCATCAGCTACATAAGATATGAGATGCATGGACGAGTAAACTATTGAATTAAGGGTAGCAAGCTGGGTAGCAACTTTGTCAGATACACTCATAGCTACAGCACCCTGAAGAGTATCTCCCAACACCTTAAGGAGATCTCTCTGCAGTCTGGTAAAATAGGTCAAGTAGTTCAGTGATCTGAGTGAGAAAGTTGCTGAACTAAACATGTGTTTCCCATATCTATCCATGACCCTAGATTCTCTGTAAGGAGGATGGATAGATGAGGAAGTCCCAGACATTTCCTTTTTGGTGGCTGCGGCCACCACCATGGCATCAACAGGGACTCCCTTCATCAAAAAGGACTTATCTATGGGGGCAGAAATATACTTATTAGGTCTCTTAGGGACAAGTTCCATAGATTCTGGTGACTCCCACTCCCTACAAGAGACCATATTCATAAGCTCATCATAGGGCGGAGACACCCAAGAGGTGGAAGGTTGAGACCCAAACGCCTTCAGGATAACTGACTCATCCTCAGTAAGGCTCTTGGTCTGCCAAGCACCCCTCTGCCTATGAATTTCAAGAATCTCTGCAAAGGAGATGTCCTCAGAGGGGTATCTAGGGGACCCTTCTGATTCATCCAAGTTGGTGTATGATGTTAGAGACTCCTGTGGGGAGTCCAAGTGCCTCCTCTTGCATAACCTCTTCCTGGGGACTTCTTCAGGGGGAACTTCTGGAGAGGTCTCAGAAGAGCAGGGAGCTCCCTGTGGGGCTACCTGAGACTCTGGGTCTCTATGCTTGGGATGACCGGAGGAAACAGAAACTGACACAGGCACTTTAGGGGATGAAGAGGCCAGACCTTGAGATGCGGAAGTCTTAGGAGACAACACTCGCCTCATGGCTTTGAATGCATCATGGCTCCGATGAGAAGGAGTCGATGGATCAGGAGGAGCCATGATCCCCTCCCACACTGAAGCTGTGGGCTCCGAGCCCAAGGTAGGAGCCGAGCTCACCTGAGCCGAAGCCCCGAGAGGAAGAGTTGGCACCGACAAGTTGGTGTGACTATCCTCCCCGGACCCGATCAGAGATTGTCGGCTCCTAGAGTCCCTGGTCGGTGCCGAGGATGTCTGAGTAGATGGAGCCAATGACACTGGAGCAGGTGTTGGCTCCAAGGGATCCACAATCATCAGGTCAGCCTCCTCTGGCTCAGAAGGTCCAGTATGGCTCAGAGGTAGAGCAGACAATTCAGGAGTAATGGTCTTCGGCTCCGACGGTTGGGTCTCAGCCAACAGCAATTTAGCTAGGCCTGGTGCCTTTAAGAGTTTCTGAACCAGCCGGTGCATATCCAGATTATACAGGCTGACCGAAGACCTGGAGGAGTGAATAGATGGAGCCGACTGGAGAAGTAGAGAGAGAGGTTTTCAGCAACCGGTTCCAGAGCAGTGTCCCAGGTCTGAAAAGAACAGACTGTCAGCTCCGAAGTCAGTGGAGTCGAAGTCACAACACTTTTTCCCTTTCTTTGTCCTGGATTCTGAGGAAGATTTGGACGATTTGCTGGCCCCATCCTGGTCAATCATGCCTCAGAGAAAGGGTGTTTAATAATACCCCTGTCAATTAACTTCCTCTTCCTTTCTGCAAGCACTTGAGTAGAAAAGGAGTGGTAGATACTACATGACTCCTGCAGGTGCACCTCACCCAAACAGTACACACACTGCACATGAGCATCCATAACAGACATCTTTTGTCCGCAGTCTGGGCACTTTTTGAACTCAGACTTTGGATGCTTTTCCTTTTCTTTAGACATAGCACTAACTACCTGAAAAACAATTCACAAGATCAAAAAAGAAAACCCACACTATTTAACTATATAAGATAGTTTAACTCAGAGAGGATTAATCTAATTAACTACAAACAGCAATGCAAAAAGACAGTACAAACAGCCCAAAAAGACAACTAGTAACAAGAGTAATCCAATATCAAAAAGCCCAAAAAGGGCAACTCTAATCTAACAAGCTGTAAGAAAAGGCCCAAGGCCAACAGGCCGAAGGCAATCAGTGGAGATTTACTGGGAAAAGGGGGAAAAACAGAAAAAAATCTGCTATCTAGATAATACTTTTATAATTATAATAGAAGAAAGATATAAAACTGAAATATAAAACTTGCTGAAAGTTGAAAACTCCCAATAATACTCTCGAGCAACGCTGGAAACCAAGAGATCCGTGCTGCGGCAAACTGGATCTGAGGTAATTCCAGCAGTGCATTGTGGGATAAGGGGTTGGGTCTCAAGCTACTGGAAAACTTTGAGCTTGCTAGTCGGCCATGTCAGAGCCGAGGATTGGCTCCAAACCCATCAGTGAAGAATGAATGGCGAGATTGAACAACTTCACATTAAATCTTTTAACCATCTTGGAGATTCCTTATGCTCATATTTACAAACAAACTATGGAACTCCGTCCCTACTAAAATTAGAATGGAAACTAACACCAATTCATTCATACTAAACCTAAAGGACTATTTGTTTAATAATAATTGTTGTGCAACTGGCACTGAAACACATGGAAATTATGCTAAACATATTCAATATCACTAACATTATATCATATATAAACTGCCTTCATCTTAAATTTCCCTGTCCTCGTAACACTCACAGTTTCCACTTATTTTATTCCCATTTTTCTTCTTCTTCTCTTCGTCCTGCACCTCTTATTAACCTTGTTTATACATATACTCTTTCAACAATTACTTATCTAGAGTTCCACTTCATCTACTATTCATATTAGCAACAAACAAGCTATGAGTGCTTATATAACTTACAATGTAAATATGTAAATATAGATAACTGTCTACTGTAAATTTGGAATCAATAAATGACTATAAGCGTACTACTCATTATTAGAAGAAACTGTCTTGTATATTTATTTAATATTTTACATTTACGATGTATTTGTATTATTGTTTTTATTGTTTCAATTAATGGAGCTTTCCTCCCAGGCCACCAAAGAAAAGGGGTTTATTGTCAGGCCTAGTCAGCCTAACCCAATCAAAAAACAAAATAAATAAATAACTGAGCCAGTGTCTCCCTTTTGCAGATGGGTGTTTTGGGCTGATCAAATTGGTCCCAGGCACCTCACCTATTTAATTATTATTTCAGTGTAGATTTAGTCATGATGCCTGGAATATAGCAAGTCCTTTCCCCCAACAGCCTAGAATATGAACTTTTCTACTTATTAGATACACTTATAATAAATTGTTAGGTCTTAGTATCTTCATTATGAATGGGACTGGTTTCAGAACATTTGTTTCTTCATTTAAAGTTCTGTAATGCAAAAAGCTTTACTTAAATCACAGCTGAACACCTTTCACAGGAGATATTCTGCATATGCATCAGCTAAGTGGTTGTCAGTGATCACCACTGCATGACCCACCCCACTCCTTTTCCATACACTGCTGTGTTCTAAATGTATATATCTTAAGCCACACCACCTTTAAAACAATGCTTTATGCTATAAAGTCCATTTATGGAGTCTGATGCAACTGCTCTGTCTTGCCAATACCTGCAAAACTTATTAAACAGTTTTGTCTTCAAATCATGCAAACTAATGCAACTGAAATATGCAGTAGCATCTACAAAGAGTTTCCCTGCCAATACAAAATCCTGATCCTTATATATTCAGATGCTGAATGACAACAAGCACTATTAATGTATTAGTATAGATTGAAAATAATGAACGAGACTACTTTTCCCATTTTACTTTTTTCTGATTCTTCCTTACATTTCATTCTTGTTAGACAGTTAAGTTTTAAATTCAGTGCTACAACCATTTACAGCTACAATATAATCAGCACTTTTGTTCAATGCTTTTTTAATTTGTCTTCTGAAGTTCCTGTTATCTGATATGCAGAAGTGTAATGTAGCTATGCATGTATGTATGTATATATATGTTGCTGCCTGACTCTAATCATGACTGAAAAACGTCCATGGACCAGCCCACCTACTAGTTTATTAAATGAGTAGGTAAGTAAATAAATAAATCATTTCCTGCATGCACGTCTCCTCCCTTCTTGGTCAACTTTACTTTACTTTATGTAAGCAGAACATATCACTAATGAAATGCACTTATATTTTTGGAGTTATCATACATGGTTTGCTGTGACTTATCAATTCAGAACCAAGAGAAGACAGGTAATAGTATGCAATGTTGCACCTAGGGTTTGGTACTCAGCCTTTAGTCAGACATAATCATCTAGGTAAGTAAGACAGAAATGTTATGAGCTGAGTCAGTTAGACTTTGAAAACTAAGAATTAATCATATAGTTTACTTTGAGATAGGGTTACTCTCAGCTAAGGAATATGAAAATGCTTTGTATTAACAAAATGCAGTCCATTTCAGTCAGCTGGCTGAAAATATCCACAGAACTACAATTTTTATTAAGCAGCCAGTGATCATATGTATAACATCTGTCACGTTCTGCTGACAGATGTTATATTCTTTTCTGATTTAAGCTGTAGTTGTCCTGTCTTCCTTATCACTGTATTCATTTGTTATGGTGTTTATTTAATCAAGTATTGAGACAGAACTGCACATGTTTTCTTTGAAAAAGTTAAATAGTGGATTATTATTAGATCCACTGTGGCGACCCCTAACCGGGAAAAGCCGAAAGAAGAAGTCTCTTAATACATGAATTTGAATTAATAACTTTGTGAACCAAATACTGAATGCATTAGTGTAGGTGGTTCCAGTACATTGCCTGAACATCTTCGCAATCTTTTCAGTGAATAACGTCTTTGATAAGACTCAGCAGAAAATGACTACTGCAGCATTTTACAAGCATCACCTAACATGCTCTGTCACCTGAACTTTTTGTATTGGTTTGCTGAGTATTTTCAGTCTCACTTTTAATGCGTATATGTTCCATTCCATCTGTTTAAGAAATGGGAGTAACTTTTCATGATGTGAATTCAGGTTTATATGTGCTAAAATGATTACAATTCATTGCTGGCTACCTGTTTTGTGATAGTCTATACTTCAATAGGAACATCGACACTTGAACTAAAATGTTATATTCCACTCTAGTCCTCCCACATTTGCTGCTGCTTGTTCCAGGCTGGACAGTTTTCTTCAGAAGAATATGACTTAACTGGATGTTTCATTTCCTGATGAATAACTGTTACCTGTTAGTACATTTCTGTCACATCTTAGAATATTGCAGTGTTAGCAGTTTTAGCAAAGTAATGTCAAAAGAAGAAGCATTTTGGTTTCTGTCCTTGTCCTGCAAGGCTGTCCTAAGTTTACATAATATTCACATTAACAAGAGGTTTTTATATTCCGTACATCCATTTTTTCCAAATACTTTGCTTGACATTTGTACAAAGCTGTCATGTGCAATGAAGATGATTTAGAATATAATTTACTTAGTACATTTTTACAGAGTTCCAGCCATGAATGCATTTGTTATGGTAAATAGATAAGAGAAAATGCATTAACAGTAAATAGCAAATTCTGGGCATTTAATCCCTGAAATGTGCAATGCTGACAATCAACTACTTAAAATATATTCAGCTAATCATCACATGTAAAATCATTCATTACCCAGCCAGCTGGCCAGCCTTAAATTCTATACTACAAAAACACTCCCCTAAATGGCCCCTGCAATCAATTAACCAAGTTCAACTTCCTGCTCATAAACCCAACTATATCAGCAGGGAATTCTCTGTATTCTCACTCCACAGCTATAACATGGAACACTATTCCCACATCTATAAGGACAGACACACCCCTCAAATCCTTCATGCACTTTATTAAAGACTATCAGAAAAAAACATGGCTCTGCTCATGTTCTACAGGTTAATCAAGAACTCCTTAATTTGCACAGCATTACCCTCCATCTTGCTATTTTACTTTATACAACTGATAATTTATTGCCTCTTTTACCTGTAGCTTACACTACTGTTATCACTAAACAGTCCCCAAGTTTTATTTCTCCCTTTTGCTTCTTCCTTATTTATAACCCACCCTTTACTAATAAGCATGTAAGTTTCTGTCTCCTATTTTCCCTCTCCTGTAGCTCCCCCTCATCTCCCTCATCCCTGCACTATAAGATTGTATACTAAGTACTTTTGTAATAAACAAAAATTGTGTAACTATCAAGCAGAATCATACTGATCTGAGTCATATAACTGTAAAGACCACTTGTCTCATGTATATAGTCTCCTTAGTAATATCTAATGTCTGTAATTAATGTGCGGGTATGTTTCATCTAATATGTGTAAAAATTATGTGCGATCCATTACTGTATATTCTTTCTGCATGTGAAAACGTTCCTTGTTGCCCTGTAATAAGCTAAAGTAAGCTAATGTAATATGTTAATTGTCTCTGGAGCTTTTCTCCCCAGGCCTCTGCTGAAAATGTACACCCACCCAGTCTGACTAAGAAACTAATGTCAAATAATACATTAATAAATAAATCTGGAATGAATAAATGGAACACTCTATAGCACTTTTAACTAGTGGTCAGAATTCAGAATGTTTCTTTTTGCTTTCTAGGTTTATTGGGAAAAGAATAATACTGAAATAATCTCAGATGCCATGAATTTTTCAAATGAAATGCTATAAGTTAAATGTCTGAATTCAAAAAAAGTAATTTTTTCAGATTCAGAGACAACACTACCACAGCACTTTTGCACAAAGACATAGAGCACCACATAGGGTTGTCTCTGCAGCTGTGTTACATGCTAATGAGGCAGTTGGGAGGGCATATGCAAATTAGTCATGTGGTCACCCAATGGAACTACCTGTGGTAATGCATTTATGCAGCCATGTAATTCAAAGAATCACTCAGCTATGTAGATTAGCTCAGCCGTTCCTGGCCATTTGCAGTAATGAGCACAGCCACAAAACCTTCTTCATTCCTCATGGTAGAGGTACATGCTGAGGAATCTAGTGGTCAGGTAGTGTTAGGGTGTATGTGTGCATGAGTTTATGTGAGGGATTGCATGTGTGGGTGTATGATTGAGTGTGTGTCTGTCTGGGTGGTAGAGTAGGGGGAGGTTAGTAAGAAAGTAGGTTAGATAGGTGTGTGTGTGTGTGTGTGTGTGTGTGTGTGTGTGTGTGTGTGTGTGTGTGTGTGTGTGTGTGTGTGTGTGCAGACACACCCCTAGACTAATGTGCAAAGCCTGCAACATTTGGATTGGGGAGACACTAGCCACTGGAAAATACTATATGGGTTGAGGGGAACACTAACACCAGGGATAACCTCTTGTGCTGTAATGGCACTTGCACATAACACAAATGGGGGGAATCCTAAACACCAACAATAGCATGCCTTAAAGGCACCTAATTAAAAAAATAAATAAATGAAATGTGATTCAGGGAACCACTTGGCACCATGAATAATAATATGCCTTAAAGTCACTGGAAGACTTTACCCCTGCCACAGTAAACCTTGGCTCTAAGCTGCATTTCTAACCGGGAAGTTAGTGCTGCAAGGGTTTTGTACATGTAGAGTGGGGATCTCAGGCATTATGTCATGCCCACAAAAGGTGGTGACATACAAGGGAAAGGGACAGGGAACAGTAGGCATAAGTATCTCTCATCTTTGTAGTGCAAGATAGGACAAAATCAGGGGCAACTTTACATTTTATCACTTACAAATCTGGAAAGTTGCTAGTCTTACAGCTTTTGAAGTACCCTTGATTAACTGGGGATATGGAAATATGAAACTCTAATGTCTGTCATAAATGACTGATTAAAGTCATTCATGATTTATAAGACAGGAAATAGAAGACATCGGGGACATATACACAGAGATAGGTATGGGATACATAATATGTGTTTGTGTATGTATATGTGTGGGTGCCCGCGTGTATGTTTCAATGTGGCTGCATGTGTGGGAAAACGATTCGAGGGGTACCCGTGCTAACACAATGTAGCTGCCACTACTGTTAACAACCACACAAAGTGCTGATCTGCACTCATGGTTCTTAATGGTGATTCAGAGACATGATAATGAGGTCTTTCCTCATTGTGGCTAATGTGACTCTGAATGCACTAGTCCTGATTACAGAAATGGGGCTTTTTACTGAGGTCCTTTATAAGAGTGCTAGGGTTCTTTAAGAATCCTCACTTGTATGTGAAAATCTTCCCAGTTTTGAACTTGGCCTTTTCTGAATAAAAATAAAGCCCTTTTCTTAATAACATTGCAGTTATACTTTTGATAAGTATATTCACAATTATTTTATGGAAACAGGTGATCCGCTGTGGCGACCCCTAATGGGAACAGCCAAAAGAAGATGATGACGATTTTATGGCAATTAAATTCCAAAAGTGATTGTGAAGAAGGCATTCTACATTTCTGAATTTGCCTCATCCATGCACTCTACAGTTACTGACTTAATGCTGACTGATATGTGTATGCTTTATGCGACATTTAAATTAATCCAAAAAAGACACTTGTGAACCAGCGACCAATCCCAAACTTTAATGACAGATGAGAAACTCAGACACAAAGGTTAACCTAAGTTTCGTCCCACTTATAGAGACTTCATCAGAACAATGAACTCTACTGAAACACTCATATTTATATACACACCCACCCAATTAACAATCAACCAATAAAATCATTTCCCACTTAAAATGAACCTACCTCTAAAAGAGATATACCAAAAAACTTACATATAATGCACATACCAAAAGCAAAAACACGTTGTAAAAAGGTTATTTAAAAAAAATTGGAAACATTAAATGCCAGTGAATAAAAATATATGTATTTAATTACTAAAAACACTCCAAATTGTCATATAATTGAACAGGTTAAACTAAATGAAATAAATATTAAACTATAAAACCATTGGGTGAAATTGGTTTTCATTTCCTTCCTAAAATGTTTTTCAGTTTAAGAATAGGGGCAATACTCAAACCATCATTTATACCAGGATAATTAAGGGCATCTAACCTTAACTGCCATTTCAACTCATTAATATCCAAGTGTACATCCAGTGTCGTGTCTGAGTTTCTCATCTGTCATTAAAGTTTGGGATTGGTCGCTGGTTCACAAGTGTCTTTTTTGGATACAGTTGTGGTTGGTTACGAGTTTGTTTCGACATTTGAATTAATCCAGATACATATTTCAATCTTTTATAAATAAACTTATTTGCACTTGTAGGGCAATAAAAGTGATCATCAAGAGTCCATTTTGTCTGGAGATGTTATATTAGTGAAACTTTTTGTTTCATATGTATTTTCTCCACGTTGCCAATCAAGATTAAGACATTTTCAAGGGAAATACAGGTAATACAGAGTAATGCAATGTTATTACATTATCTATGTAACTACACAAATTGAGAAGGCAAATGAGTTTCAGTGTGCTAATCTGAATCTTTTACTGCTTACCTTTTTGTAAATGTCCTCAAACTAACTACTACTGTTACTGCTGCCTTATAGGTGATCTGCAGACATACTTAAAAATGTCACTGTTTACACTTGTACCACTTGACTGGGGAGATTGCAGTCACCTCCCTTTCTGACAAAATATCACGTTTCCCCTAATTCAATCATTTCCAGCTTTATATTATACTACCTTATAAAAGTTTTCCTTTTTTCTGAACAGAGTACTTTCCATGAATCCCATTAAAACCTTTCACAAATACCATTATCATGTGAATTCCCCCCGCACTTGTGGCTCACTGTGCTTCAGTTTATCGGCCATTTAAATGTATGATATTCATTACAGTTGCTGTTATTGGTTTGACTATGAATTAATAATGCAAGGGTGGACAGGGAATTGCATGCATCATAAAGTACCTGAATGGGAGACTTATTCTTGTCAGTACTGCCAGAGATCTTGCTGTGACTAGGATTACAGTACAGCTGTGCAAGTAAACTTACCATAACAGTAGATGTTTGATGATCACATATAGCCTTAGCTATATGGGTTATATCCTGCCAAGGATATAACAGCCTGCCAGCTGTCAAAGCTACAGGGTACCCTCCATTCACCCAAACCATCAGTGAGTTCCAGCTGAATTGACTAAAAAGACAGGTTTGGGCTCCAAGCCCTTCAGAGCTTTCATGCCAACAGGGAAAGGGAGGCTGAGCCCTGAAAGGGCAATGGTAGTAGCAACAAAAAATAAGTGTTGACATCCTGGCTTAAGCACCACACTAAAAAACAAAGTGGGTGGGGGGAGGGAGGGAATGGCTACTGCTGTAGTAATAGTTCTAACGTCCACTGTTACAGTAAGTTCACTTACACAGCTGCACTATGTTCATCATATTGATCACTGCTGCAGTAACCTTAGTTGTATGGATAGATTATCCTATCTTATTACATTAGGGAAGTGGAAGAGGATGGGTTCAGGTGCCCCTGCAGACTGTTCTTAGCAAAACCTTATCTAGACCTAGAGAAGGAATCAAGCTAGTAATGTTTTGTAAACATATGTATATAGGACCAAGCTGCTAATTCTAGAATACTTTTAGAATCCAACCCTTTCCAAAACAAAAAACGAAAAAAAAAATAGAGATGAAGCCAAGGCCCTGGTGGAGTGGGTATTGCCCTTACCTGGAATGGTTTTGTTGTGGGTGTATAACAAAAGGTTTCAGCTGAGACAACCACTTAGAAATAGTCTGTTTTGACTCAGGATGTCCCTTCTTCCTATCTTCACAAGAAATGAACAACTGATCCAAAGATCTGAAAGATTTAGTTCTGTCAAGATAGTACCTGAATTGTCTATGGACATCCAAGATATGGAGTATCCTTTCTCCCTCATTTTTGGTTCAGGAAAGAAAATTAGGAGCTGGATAGTCTGGCTTAAAGTAAATTCAGATACCACTTTAAGCATAAAAGAAGGATTATTTCTCAAAGAAACCCTGTCTCTGTAGAAAATGAGATGCGGTTTACTCACCATAAAAGCTTGCAACTCACTTACTCTTTTTGCAGAGTTTAGCGCAATCAGTAAAACAGTTTTCCTTGTTAGGAACCTCAAGTTATCCAGACTAAATGGTTAAAATAGAGCATATTTTAGCTTCTCTAACATAAAATTAAGATGTCAAGGAGGGGCCGCCAGTTTTCTTGGATACCTCTTATGAAAACCTCTTTCAAAAACATTTTGGCATGAGAATGTATTCAAAGAGGAGGATCCAGGGGCATACATGCTGAAATGGCTGATAAATGAACCTTGATGGAGGAGTAAGAAAGAACATGCTTAACTAGTCTGACACAGTTTTGCTCTGACTGAAGGTAGGATGCCTGTAGAGTGAGATGGTGCTGTGATGCTATATCTCAAGCTAACATGGCTCACACAAACATTGAAAAAGAGAGAAACACTAGCCCTTTGCTTATTCTTGTTTTCGTTAGTACCTGCTGCATTTCCTCAGTGACCAGTGCCTACAGGGAATGGTGACGGTATCATCCAGGTAGTCAGCTGAAGTTGATTGGGTCGGTGTGTATAAAACACCCCTGATCTTGGGGTAGTAGATCTATTCCTTGAGGAAGCTTATGGTAATTGTGCTTGGCCATTTCCAAAAGAAGGAAGAACCACTATTGCTTGGGGCAGAAGGGAGTGACCACAATTATCTTGGTGGATTCTTTCTGAATCTTCAGAAGTATCCTGGATATCGGTGGAAAGGATGGAAAAGCATACAGGAACATTCCTTTTCAAGAAAAGAAAAAGGCATCTGTCCTAAAGCCCTTCTTATATGGAGCCCTGGAGCAGAATCTTGCCAGCTGATTTTTCAGTGAAGGCGCAAATAGGTCTACTTGAGGAACTTGCCACAGGTGGATTAAATTTTGGAAGACCCCCAGATCTATTTTCCATTCATAAGGGTCTGACCTTGTCATGCTTAACTAGTCTGACACAGTTTTGCTCTGACTGAAGGTAGGATGCCTGTAGAGTGAGATGGTGCTGTGATGCTATATCTCAAGCTAACATGGCTAGTCTGCAAAGGGGGTATGACCTGCTTCCCCCTTGCTTGTTGATGTACCACATGACTGTGGTATTGTCTGTAACAACTTGAAGAGGTCTGGAGGACCAAAAATGATTCACAGAGCTGACTGCCTTGATCAGGGCGAGCGTCTCTTTTATATTTATGTTCTTGCATCTGACCTTGGTTTACCACACACCTTGTACTTTTATCCCTTCTGAATCTCCTCCACAAGCAAAGTCCGAGACATCCATGGTAACTGCTTTGGAGCAGAGAAGGAGAAGGGGAGACATGAATTTAGGGAAATGCACTGGGATTTAAAAAGACAAAGGATGCTGGTGATGGGAACAAAAAGACTTCAGATACCATTGTACCTTTCTCATGTAAAGTCCTGCCATGGGTATCATGAAAATCAAAGATGCCATGAGACGAAAAATCTTGAGGTATGAGGTATTCCCTTGCAGTGACCAAAGTCTGAGTGGAAAATTTTAGAAATAGATATAGATACAAATGTATTTTTTTCCTGTGGAAAAAAGTTGTTTGAATTGAGGTGTCTAGCTGACATCCCAGGAAAAGGAACAGAATCTTGTGTGAAAGAGTCAAAAAAAACTTTTGAATGTTCTCTTCCCTTACATAGTCATTCTGACTTAATGGACTGTCCTTGTTTTTTTTTTTTTTAAAACAAGTTTATTATTTTTAACATACAAGTAAATATCATGACTGTCCTTGTTTTGATGAGTTCCTGAATTATTTTTGGAAGCCCCCTGCCATTTCTTGTTAAAATCTACTTAGCTGTATTTTGTTGAGTATGTTTGTTCTGGGTTTTTTTTTTTTTTTTTTTTTTTTAAGAAGATTCTAAATCCCTTGGAAATTTTGGAAAAGAAGGGCTGACAAGTCTTAGAGATTCCCTGTATCAACTTGCTGCTTTCACATATTTTGATAACATCTGCAGCAGAGGAACCAAAAACTAAAATTCTATTCAAAGAATAATTTAAAATCTCATTTTTCACATCATCTGAGTAGTTCTGAGAAAACAGCCAGGCAAACCTCCTCAAAAACAGCACCAGTCACCATAGCTCTGGAAGAAGTATCAGCTAAATCATAAAAACACCGTGAGCAGAGTTATGACTTGTAAAATGGAAGATACTAAATTATTTAAAGTAGATTTTTTCTCACAAGAAGAACTACAGACAAAACATTCCTCATACTTTCACAATCAGTCAGAATAAACTTTAACATACGAGCTTAACAATTCAAAATTCTGAAAATTAAAGTTGCAGAAGCATACGCTTTTTCCCATACTTATCAATAATCTTCCCATCCATGTCAGAAAGAGTAGGATTACAATGAGCCAAATGTTTAGCAGCAGTAGGATTAACTAAAGCTATAGCTGCTGGGTCAAGTTTGAGAAGAGTGCATAAAAATGAAAAAAGACTGAGAAATTTTACATGCTACCTGCCTTTTGAGGGGCAGCAGGCTAACTATTAGGAAAATTGCAGACAGTGACATACACACACATTCTCCAGAACTGACAAAACTGAAAGAATGGACAAAGGTTCTGGAAATTAATTCAGTAACAGTTCATGATATTTTCTGAGGGACTGAGAAACCTCAGTGTTCTCCCATCGAAACCAGTGGTATATTCTGGAAATAGTCTCAGAGAAACAGAAATCACCAAAGGAAGAATAAGAAACTGAGGTTTTCCAAATCAGAAAACTAAGGATAAAACTCTGTATCTGTCCCTTCATCTTTCTGTACACATTTGGAATATTTAATTCTTCTAGAAAATCTAGAAAAGAAGTATCCCTCTCTCTTTTACCATAAATCGCCATCTTATAAGAAGAATCAATAGCCTGAATTTATTCATGAGCCCAATTTAATAAACTACTCCTGTCCAGGGAAATTTGAGGAGGAGCAGATACATGTTCAGTTTTTTTTATTCTTTTTGACAGAAAAAATGAGGTCAACAGTCTTGTTAATGGAGCAGCAGTTTCCTTATGGAGAAGTACGATTTTCTGATTAAACATCAAAGCCTTCTCTGTGCCTTCTCCCAGGATCGGCAAGAGTGGATCTCCCTTGCCCACTGAGGGGATCCTTACAGCTGCGGATGTGGCTAGCACTAGTCCATAGTGGCTGTAGGTGCTATGCCAGAGTGATCTGGGGAAAAGAAGAGTGCTCTGAGGAGCCCACTTTAGCCACAGCAGTCATCCACCTGTGGCTGAGAAAAATTGCTAGCCACCTGTGGTGGCAAAGGCTCTTTACTTAACATTATCTTTTTGTGGCTGGAAGAAAGACAAGCTGTGGAACCTGTAGTTTTTTGCCATGGTCTAGCTGAAAACCATGCCTCTTTCCCAAGGAAAACCAGTCAGTAAAAATTTAAAGTTATTAAATGTCACTTTTTTTTCACACAAAACACAGTAAAAAACACTTTAATGCACTTACCAGTCCTAAAAAGTAAAATAAGCACAAATTTTACACAGTAAAAATATTTTTCAGTTACTTTAAACAACTTTGAAACTGGCAGGGAAAAAGTGTGCTCCCATTTAAAAATACAATTAAGTCTCCTGAAAGTCCATCAAAACACAAAATCCTATATTAAAAATAGCTTTCTTAAGAAGGAAGGTACATTCAAACAATACATACACATATCTCTCTCTCTCTTATATCTATCTATCTATATATATGTATATATATATATATATATATATATATATATATATATATATATATATATATATCTATATATATATATATATATATATATATATATATATATATATATATATATATATATATGGATTCACTATGTAATTTCAAAATACTGAGTCCCGAATTTCAGTATTTCAAAATTACATAGCCGAAGACAGAAAACACCGAAACCCTAAAACTGCGAAATTCAAAATCCTGACGCTACACTACAGATACAGCACACACAAACACATACACACCACTTCCCCCCAACTGAAATATAACATCCTACACTACAGATAAGCAGGGGGGCAAGCCCCCCTGCACCTTCTATGTAGGGGGCTGTGCCCCCCACACACCCCTACTTATATATACTATCTCCAAGATCGCACAATCAGACACACACAAGCAACTCACTCCCACACATTATAAATACCCTCGCACACACACATCACAGTCAAAACACACACTGACAGACACTAAAGCTCTTAACCAACAGACATACACATACATGCATACCCAAACTCACATCTTACCATTCACACACCACAACACCATGAACACTAATTCAAAAGCTCCGTACTTCGGGATTTTGAATTTTGCGTTTCTGGTTTGCCAGTATTTCAAGACTTCGGTATTTAAAATACTGAAATTTGGGATTTCAGTATTTTGAAATAAAAAAAAAAGAACCCATATATATTTTTTTTAATGTGGAAGTTTTTTTTCCCAAAGGGAACTTAGCTGCCCAGCACTCAAACCTACCACTGATCATGGAAAGTCAGCAGAGGAGTGCTCTTGTCCAGTGCAGGAAACCTCTGGACGGCTTTGCACCCAAACCTGTCTTTTTAGTCAGCTCAGCTCATGCTGCCCAACATTTTGAGCACGTTGAAGGTCCTCTGAAGCTGCTGGAAGCTGGCTTGCTGTTACATCCTTGGCAGGATATAACCCACACTGCTAAGGCTACTGCAGCAGTGATCAATATGATGAACATCACCTTTTCACATTCCCATTTGTTGGGCTAACCATACTCACAACTGCTACAAAGGACTGAAATTCATTTTTTGCCAAAATAAAAGCTAGCTCTTGTACAGTAGAATTTTAATGGTTTCCATTGTTTGATATATAATTAAGTTGTTCAGTTATAAAATAGTTTCATGCGAAAATTTAGGTTTACAGCTAAGTACAAGGCAATCAGTTTTTAGACCATTCCACGTTTAGACAATAACCAGTTAATGACGAAAGATGAGAACAAAACCTTGTATTTCTTGTCTGTGAGGTAAGCCATTATGCCAAACCTCAACCCAATTAGAAAGCATTTTTTTGTCCTAAAACCTTGACAGTTTCTATTTTTTTGTTACATTTTTTTCCCACAGGAGGACAGAAGTGCCCAAACAGGGACTGCTGTGCATAATGTGGGACATGTAGTAACCCTTAATCTGAGCTTCAACCCCATGAATACATAGTGCAGTACTTATATGTTGTTTACATGCTTCTTGCAGATACATAGTTCACCTTCCTTCTCTGTCTCTTTCTAGTATTCTCCTGTGTTGTTAGGGCCTGAAGACTGCGAGCACATATTTAATAAGACTTTGTTTTAATATAGTTATTGTACTAGATATAACTCAACATTTACCAGGCAGAAATGTGATGCACTACTGATTAATACTTTAAAGTGCAGTCACTATGCTATGCATTTTCAGATCCAGATTTGCTGTTCGTCAATGAATTCCTGTGTCTCCATCTCAGAATTATTATGCTTTAAGTACCGTCGGTTGAGGGTACTGCCCCTTGTCAAGGGAAAACAGTTATAAAGTGGGGAAGCTGGTGTCTAGGTTTGATGTTTGATGCAAGTGCAGTTGTGTGATCACACTTTTAATGTGTCTCACTTCTACATCGCATTTTAGTCATGGAGACAAGCTCGTCACTTTGGATCATTGACACAATTTACATTACTGGTTCCTGACTATCGTTTGCACTTCCACTGTGCCTTCTGTACAGTGCACAGAATAGCTTTATTTCTGCTTTAAACAAAGCTAACAAAGGTACTAGAACTACAGAACCCTTACATTTAAGGTATAACACTCACTGCCCTTAATCTACCCAAAATGTTATCATTCAAAAATGTATTTGTGCATAGTTGTTTATGTAGCACACGACTGGCATATAATGAGTTAAAAAAGTCTGAACAACAACTCCTTTGTCAAGGCCAAGTGCTTAAATCTAGGGAAAGTCTCAATTTTAAAATGACAGTAAATGGCAACAGTAACTTGTATTATTCCACGAACAAAATAAATAGAAAAAGTGACAAAATACTTTTTATTTTAACATTTTAATTAAACAAAAGAAAAAAATGTTTGAAATATAACCTCCTTACCAGCTTCAAAACATCTTTAAAGACAGTTATGTGAATTTCAGCGAATTCCCTCTTTCATAAAAAATCACAGGCTGAGTTAAGTCATTTCACCTTAATTATTATACTTTTCTGTAAGAAAGGAGCTCCAGAAAGATAATTATTCATCATCTCACTGCAATTGTTATTCAGTCTCAGTTGCTGTCTCACATCCATCTGCAACAAAATGGTATTATCATCTGTACACCTATATTACACTTAATCACTTCTAATACCTGAAATTTAAAAGAACGGAGTGGGCATTCATTCTTAACATGAAATGCAGACATTAAGATTCACATTTTTATATCTTCATATATTTGCCTGTTTGGGATCTAAAAGCCTTTATTGTTGTGCTCCAATAAAACATCAGTCAATTACACTGGGCCATATGAACCAGTGTCTCTATCCTACATGACCATGGTGGTGAGTACAGAGTTCTATGAATTTAGCCATTCAGATTGATTTCCCAGCAGGCATTGATCCAGATGCCTAGAGAAGAATTCTAGTTATTACACTTTGTCTTCCTGTCAATAACACTGTTACTAGATAAAAGACTACTCAACTGTACTGTTGTACTGAATACCACTGGTAAAGGGAATCTATGAAGGTTTTAGTCAACATTTGTCCGTCTTCATATTCTGTTTAAATGAAATTTGGAACTCGTTTGTTCTGTCATGCTACCATGGTGGCTAAACAAAACATAAATAGGGCTGAGGTCTCTCTCCAGCACAGCACCAAAACTAATCATACACGACACATAAGCATGGAATATAACTTGGAAATGAAGAGAAGGAGTCTGCTGCAAAGACTGGAGCAATTCAGTAATCTGGTATTATGTTGCATGCTTCATATATTTTTATTGTAGTATACCAAATGCCACTGTCCTTAAATTCACAGCGTCTAATTGGATAGACTGTCATGCTGCATATTTAGATGGCAGACAGATTCCCCAAAAGTTGTTTTTTGAAAAACTGCTGTAACAAAACCACCTGTGGCATTTATCCAGCAGCTGCATCACAAAAAACAGCAGGAGAAAAGTGTCTCTGAAATAAAACAGTGAAACTTTTCAACTCTATTGCAGCAGTGTGGAGGCTCATAGCTAATCTCTATATGTCACATTTCCAGGGTCTGTGGTTCAGTCCTAATCTCCATTCACTGTCTTTGTGGACATTGCCCAATGCTAATCATTAGATCATTGCTGCCAAAGCCTAAGCTATGCGGGACTTCCTAGCAAGGATCAGACCCAGCAGGCCAGCTTTTAAAGGTTTACGGCTCTTTCTATACACCCTATTATATTATTATATCCACAAGATCTCCCATGCCTCAGATGAAGGGAGGCTAGACCCCTGAGAAATAGGATTCATGCCAATAACAATCCTACACCCTAGTATAAAAATAGCAAAACTAGGGGGTGGAAGGAGGGATGGAGGCCTGGCTACTGCAACAGTGATCTATTTGAACATCTACTGTTATGGTAAGCTTATTTGCATAAGTGTACTATGTTTAGCATTAGGTCACAACTGCAATAGTCTAGCCTAAATGGGATGAGTACCAGAGCTTCAAAAGGAAGGGAGGAGAAAATGAATCAGAGTCCAAGAGTCTCTGGAGAAAAATCTGAACAAAGTCTGCTCTGGACCTAGACATACAAATGTAGTTTGTAGTCTTTGGTAAATGTATACACAGAAGACCAAGTTGTTACCTCGAGAAAACCTTTCCAAAAAGCCACAAAAGTAGCCTGCACCCTAGATGAAAGGGTCCTGTCTTTCTTTGTCTGGAAGTTATTTGTTAAGGTGAGAATAACAAAAAGGAATTATCATGGGAAAACCATTTAAAAAGTGATTAGGCATTGCTAATTCCTTTTCTTTATTGGAGATACACAACTGATCAGCACTCCTGACGGTTTTAGTTCTGTCATTGAGGTATCTGAGTTGCCTAAAGGCACCCAAAGTATGCAAAATGTCTCCTTTATTTTTTCATTCTGGAAAGAAAAACAGGAAGATGGATAGCCTGGCTTAGGTAACAAATACCTCTTTGTGTAGTTTAAATACATGGCTGTTACAGTACTGTGGAACACCTTAGCATCTGGAAGAAGAAAATAATTTTAAACATTGATTTATTTATTGACTTATTTAGATTTGTCTGTCCAGTGTACATATTTGAAAAGTATGCACACTGGACAGACAAATGTTCTTGGTAGAAATTATTCTATCTTGGATGAGATTCTGGGTATTTTAAGGTTAAGCAGAGTTGACAGGCTTGCACCTATTTAACAAAATAAAAAAAAAAAAAAAACACTTTCTCGTAAAACAAACCAAGTGGAGAATTGATTTGATGGATCTATTGTTTTAAACAATTCTATCAGCACTGGGATGGTTGGATCATTTGTAGAAAAAAATTGGAACCACTGTGTTAAGGGAAATCCTGATTTCCATTAACTTGGAATTGTTCCCTGATTTAGTTACAAGTCCCATTTTAACTTGTAAAGTTTAATTGAAAATGGCTCCAATAGACTGGTAAGCAAGGGTACCATGGCAAAGTGTGGGGCTTGTAGATAATGTATATTTTAGAGGGTCCTTATGAGATGGTACATTGATACCACAAGACTATTCCATGTTTGGGTTAATACAATTGTAATACCATCAGGATGGTATACATTGCATTGCGCTCTTGCTGTCCTGCCATTTACATTGGTAAGATGGAGAGACATTTGTGTAAATGCGTTTATGAACATATGGCCAATGTTGAGAAAAAGAGATTTGACTAATGCATTATTTAAGCATTCCATTTCTTGAACTGATTGTAAAAATTATTTCTTTATTTATTTTTGGAGAAAGTGAACACATGTGATGTAGGCTGAGATTGGTAAACCTTGTTACTAAACAGAGAATTACACTAGCAGGTCTTTTTTAATTCTGACACCTCCCCTGAGCTCAGTGAGCACATCGCCATAATGTCTGTTCTGAAGCTCAAAGCTGACAGGATGAATAAATAGTGCATCATGCTGTTTCCAAAATATTCAGTGGATGCATGGTTGGGGTTAATTTATTCTGAAGAAGTTCTGTAAGCAGAATGAAAGCACTCAATAAATGTGATATCCTACGATTGGTGTGTTCTTTTTTGTGATAGTTCTTATAATTTGAGAATGCTTGGTGCATTCCAGCCTTTGGTCTACTGATTTATTTGTCCTTAACAGTTTTTAACACATTTGTATTAATTGTTAATATTTTATTTGCGCAATTCTTAGTGATATGACAATCCTGGGGATTCATAAAGAACCCAAAAGCGGGCTCTAAGAGCTGCAGCCAAAGAGAACTGTTTGTGATTGTGGAAAATACAATTCAGAGACATGTTAGCGCCAATGAGGAAAGACCTCATTATTGGCTTATTTGCTGGTCATCAGATTCAATGATGTAGGTAACATGATCTGAGTACCGGTTTTAAAGATATAGAGTCATTTAAAACAGGGCTTTTATCTGCATGTAAGTAAATAATCCATCTAAGTTCATTACATTCTTTTCTCATCTTTAAGTCCCCTCCCCTCAAATTAACTTTAATCAGCTCCAGTACAGTAAATTTAAAAGAATGAACACCACCACATTCCTTAACATGTTTCGCTAATGTGTTACTTAATTTCAAAGTGTCCCTAGTGACTAATGTTATCCCCCATATATCTTATGTCATGCTGCAAAACCTGTTGTTTTATTAATTTTCAAGGAACTCGGGGTAATATTTCGAATCCCTGGTGTCTAGTGTTACCATAAATCTTTCATGTTGCAGAACTGTTGTTCTAATAATATTTTAAGAGTGTTTAGGGTGCTATTTAAAGAGTATGTCTGGTGTTGAGTGTACTCCTACTGTTACAGCTTCCATTCTGCAAAAACTATTGTTCTATTAACTTTTTAAAGTCAGTTTAGAGTAAATAATTAAATTTCGCTGTTCTCTAGTATTCTTCTCAAAATCACAGGATTTGCTCATTAGTCAAGGAGACTTTAGCGGTATAACAGCCCTTCCACACAAAGAAACACACAGCCTCCCCACCCAATCACTCTCATAGATACGTCCATCAATTTGCACACACACACACACACACACACACACACACACACACACACACACACACACACACACACACTACCTGTCCACTAAACTCCCTGGCACTTATCTGTAACATACTTCTCACCCATTGAAAGTAATGGGTGAACACACACTTTTGGCTGAGTTTATTAACTCTGCTGAATGAGCTAACTTACGTAGCCAAGAAATTGTTTGATTCTCTTGTCTGTGTAAATGCCTTACCACAGATATTTTCAGATGAACACACATGGCTATTAAGCATAGGTAGCTCCCCTGAAATGCCCCATTAGCAAGTAGCTCAGCAGAGGAGAAAAGCTCAGACGGCACATCTTATGCCGCAAGTAGTAAGACATGCCGAATGAGCCAGTCTCCTTAGCTGAGGTACTTGCTGTGGAGCTGGCTCTAAATCAGAAAGGGCTGTCTTCAGAGGTAAACCCTTTACCCAGTCTGCTACCACTGAATCCATCCCAAAGTCTCTTTAATGTAATGAGTGCTTAATTATCACTGCATTTTACTGATGTTTTATACATTTAGTTTGTATTTATATCTGTACTAGAGTCAAAGTTATTGTAGCAGTTTGCTGAAGTGATATTTGCACCACCGATGGAGGTTCCTTCCACTTCGGTGGCTAAGGACAAGCCATTAAACACTTCCACCACAGTGCCTGTAGTGAGAAGAAAAATCAACTTGGAAATGGGACAACAGCAGGATTTTCCAGTTTTACCTCTACCATTCCGAGCAGGGAGGAAGAAATCAATGGAACAGGATATTTAGAGGCCAGAAATGGAAAGAAGCACCAGGTCAGTTGCAGACTCATACCCTAAAGAATGTGGGGGTAAGGTCAGGAAACTTAGTGTGGAAAATTTCTAACTATGAATTGACTGTAGCTGAAAGTTCTTTGCTTAACAAAGTTCTGAGTTTCATTCCTTCAGTAAAAATGGATATTAGTGATGTTTTGTTGTCTTTACGGATTTTCACTAGAAATGTAGCACTTAAACAGCAGTTTGGCAATGTGAATGTGACTAGGAATACTCAATTTAGGAAAAATAGTACCTTTGTACCGGTGTTACCACATAATATAGAAACATTCCTTAAAGCTTGTGAAAATGCTGTGATTAGTATTGAAAATAATTGTTTCATGGAAGAACAAGGTTATAATTTGACATTAAGTGAATGCAATGCATTGCATGAACTGCAAATGAATGATAAAATAGTTATACGACCTGCTGATAAAGGGGGACCAGTAGTGGTACTTAACTCTGACTTTTATTACACTGCTATGCATGATATGTTATTGGATTCAAATGTATACGAAACTGTATTAACAGCAGTTGTTTTTGATATGAGTGAATGCATCAGAAGTAATTTACATGAATGCATGTGTATGGGATTATTAAGTAAAGAACTTTTTTCAATATTTTGTTGTTGAAAACCCACTTATTCCTCAAATTTATGGCCTCCCCAAGATTCATAAGGACCCATTTATCTCGAAGTTAAGACCAATAGTAGCAGGGGCAGGGTGGCTAATGGAACCCATTTCAATTTATTTAGACAGAGAATTGAAATCTGTACTTGCAGAATTTACTTATGTCCTGAGAGACACTGAACATTTTTTAGTGGACTTGTATGGGGCACTGAAAGATAAGGGAATGCTGGCTACAGGGATGTTAGCTACATTAGATGTGGTATCCCTCTTTACAAGTATACCAAATGACCAAGGGATCAACATGGTAAAATCAGTGTTGGTGAGACATGGAAAATGTTCTAATACTAAGATAGACTTTCTATGCATGTTATTAGAACTGGTGCTTGAACATAATATCTTTATGTTCAATGGCATCTGTTATAAGCAACTATCAGGAGTTGCTATGGGCACCGGTTGTGCCAACACTTATGCAAACTTGGTGATGGTGAATTGGGAGAATGAATATTTAATGAAGAATTCTAAGATAGCCTTCTAAAGGTGCTTTGTAGATGATCTTTTTATTTTTTGGAAGGGTACTGAGGAACAATTGAGCTCCTTGCACTCGTATCTTAATACTAGTTGTTGTTGTTTGTCTTTCGGCTTTTCCCGGTAAGGGGTCTCCACAGCAGAACTCTGTTCCGCTAATGATTGGAAGTAGATTTTTATGAAATGCCGAGGTGCCAGCTCGATACCCAGCCTTCAACGAAGGCATGCCCATTTATATGCATGTCTTTCGAACGTTACTTATTCTGATAAAAATTTAGATTTCCTGGATGTTACCATCTATAAAGAAGGTAATAAATGGCTAACTAAGCTGCACAGAAAGCAGTGTTATAGGCCATCTTTTTTGCGTAGGGACAGCGTGCATAATCAAACGATTTTTCCCAATATTATCAAGGGGCAAGCAATGAGAATATCATGCCTATGCTGTCAGAATGAAGTATATGAAAATGAATTGAGTAATCTAAGACCAGGTTTCCTAAGTAGAGGATACAATGAACGAGATATTAATAAAATGTATCACAAAGTGCATAAGGAAAGAGAAGGCAAGGCAAAACCTTATTACTTGGGTAGAGATTACGATGGAAGGACATGTACTAAAGGTCGTACACCAATATATACTCCTATGGTCTTGCCATATACTAAAGATGTGAACAAATTGAAGTCATCATTCATCAGAACTGGCATATGTTGCTGGTTGATGAGAATACTACCAATGTTGTTGGCATAGACCACATTTTGTATTTAAAAATAAGAGACATTTAAAACAGCAATTGTGTTATCCAAGAACAGTTAGTGAGGAAGAAAATACAGTGAAAGGCACTCAAAAATGTGGACACTGTGCCTACTGTATTTATATTGATGAGTCCAGATTTTTTAAACATCCAGGAACAGGGCATCTATGGGAACTTAGAGACGCAGCTGACTGTAACACCAGTAATGTGGTATATGTGGCCCATTTTGTAACATGTTTTCAATTCTATGTTGGCAAGACCAACCGTCACCTTAGGGAATGGATTAGGGACCACCTATACTGTACCAGAAAAGGTCAAGAGTACAGTGCCCTAGCTAAGTATACCCTTGCTAAGGATAATGAGCATACATTTTTATTTCAGGTTCTACATGTTCAAAATATTAACATTAGAATGGGGGACATAGTTAACACCACAGAGAATATGGAAGTGAGTTGGATTCTGAGATTGGGGGCACATAGAGGTTTAGGCTTAAATGACAGTGTTCCCTTGAAACCAGTACTACAATCTAGAAAGTTAAGATAAAATAAATAATAGATTCGTGTAGCATTTTCATTATAGTGGGTTAAACTGTATTAACACATGCACTCATGTATTACTAGTATGTATTTTAAAATATATATGTACATATGCCTTTAATTCTTTAGGCTTTTACTAATTAATTATTTTTAGTTGAATGAGATGTAATTAGGGCAATTAATTTTTTGAGTGACAGGATTGTTTAGTTTGTTTTGAAATGAAGTATATATGTGCCTTTGTAACTTGAATGAATTGTCTGATGAAGCAATGGTTACCATTGTGAAAGTGCTCACCATATTGTAATAAGCCAGAGGATTTTTATTTAAGTCGTTGTCCTGCCATTATTCCCACTACCTTTTCCATTGGGCATCTGTTGTTTGAGCATTGCATTTATTCTGGGCTGGTTGGAATCATTTGGTTGTTGTAAAATAAATAAATAAATAGTATATGCTGATACAATGTATACATTTAAAAAGTTACAATAATGCATGCACATTTCTTTTCTGTCCAGCAGGAAACACTGTTGATACATTTTAGCACAAGCAACTTTACAAATACATTTTTAAACACAAGCATCTGTACGAATCAGTTTGATACACAAATGACATATAATTCTTTACAAAATTACAGCTAGCTGTGCTAGCACATATTACACATCCACTGCCCTACTTCTGCTGGCCACTGAAACATGTAAGGTAAGCCTTTTTTTTCAGACACCTTTATTGAATTATCACTTTTGACACACGTAAGTTTACATTCATATAAAAGTATTCAAACTATATTAACATAAACATTACACTTGACATATGCTATGTATCATATAACCTAAGTAATATTATATATATTATTCAATTTCTGCCCTTTTTTAAACAAGAAAGAAACATCTTTATTAAACCATCACTTACTACATAGGCAATCGTACGTTTACATAAATGAAAACAAATGACACCAACACAATCCTAGTTTCAAGCATTTTACATCACAAACCATGCTGACACACTCCCAGCTGCAAACATTACACATCACTTATAATGTATCCAATCTTTCTCACTCAGACATTACATAGCTCATTGAAGTGCTGCCGCCTTTTAGACCTCAGTTTACTCCTACCCTTTTCTAAAGATCTCAGTTCCAGTTGTTTATCTCTGTTGCTATATTCACTACTTCCAGTTTACTTGGATTAGATTTTGATTTTGATTTTCTAATAAAGCCAGCATTATTAGATACAGCAGGGCCTTACCATGTCTAGGCAATTCCAATTCATATCATAGCTCAGAAAAATCATCTCCCTCGTCAGACCAATCTGCCCACCCAGCATCTCTGACAGTGCATCCCGCAGGGAATCCTTAAAGTTCACCATCTCACCACACTTCCAGAAAATTTGTTTCCAATTACATATTTCTTCCCCTTCACACCTCCAACATTTACTGTCGGCTTGAGGAAAAATTCTCTGGAATCTACCTGGGGTATAAAAATATCTATGTAAACATTACCAGGCAAAAATCCTAAATTTTCCAGATTTTGTTGCATATTTTGGAGACATACATATATTATCCTATTGTTTCTTTGTGAATTGCTTATCCAGTCTCTCTCCCCAATCATTTCTAACCTCCTCTGATTGATTCTTATAGTTATCATGCAAGATTTTATATTCTCTACTAATTAATCCTTTTTAGTAGCAGCTTCTTTTCTAGATTCTATTAAATAGTCTACCAGTGCTGGTCTTTCATTTAGGACCCCCTATTTCTTTTTCTCTGCCTATATTCTGATATCAATCCCTGATAAAGAAGGCAATCTCTAACCAGCAGTCCAAATAAATTCTTGGTGTCTTCCCATTCTATCGTCTTTCCTTCTCTGGTTATTTGCTCCCAGTACCTTGGTTCCCTTGCCAGTTTTCTCCAATAAATCCTGGCTCCCTCTTGCCTGCTGTCTGTATCTCTAATTGCAGTCATCCCTATCGGCAGAATCTCCCTTCTCCATTCCCTTGTTGGTTTAGTTCTTAGAATACTTTTTGCTACTTTATGGATATAATATTCTGCATGATTATTGTTATTCTCCTTAAAGGCCTGCATCCAAAATCCCAGTTGTTCCTTGATTCTTGACCTTTCCCCATGTTTCATCATCATCCCTTTCCTCTTTGAATTATAGATTTCTACTTGTGCTATGTATAACTCTTAACTGTATAGTTCTGAAATACCCCTTCAGATTGGGTAATCCCAGTCCACCGTGTTCTACTGGAAGAATCACCTTATCCCACTTGACTCTCGTTGTCTTCCTCTCCCAGATAAAGTGCTTCAGCTCTTTATTAATTGCTACCCACAACTTCTCTTGTTGGTAAAAATACGCCTGACCTGTGTATAACAGTAACGGGACTAAAAACATTTTCACTGCTTGTATCTTCTTATCCATATCCTTAAAACAGAGCTTCCAATTTCTCAGTTTTTGTATTATCTTTTGTTTAGTCTCTTCCCACATATCGTTAGCGGTCACACTAGAATCATTTTTAATCCATACTCCTAAATATTTCATTTTATCATGTCCCCATAAATATGGGTATTACTGAACCAGTTCATGTATGGGTACATAATTTACTGCTACTGCTTTATTTTAGCCTCATTAATTTTGTATCCTGAAAAGATCTGAAACTGTCTCGAAATGTTCCACAACACTGTAATGTCTTTTTCTTGTTTTGTCACATAGAAAATATCATCTGCAAATAAAGCCAGCTGTTGTTGATTACAATAACAGTTATATCCTTGAATTGTCTGAGTCCCTTATTTTCGTTGCCAGTGGTTCTAAATATAATGCAAATAATAAAGGGAAAAGAGGACACGCCTGCCTGGTTCCTCTGCTCAAGCAGAAGTTATCAGAGAGGACCCCATACACTTTAATTTTCACCTCAGATCCCTCATATATTCTCCTAATCAACCTCATATTTTTTTCAGGAAATGCAAATGCTTCCATTTCCCTGCTCATTAAAGTCCCTGCTTACTCTGACAAATGCTTTCTCTGCATCAAAACCCACCAACAACAATGGTATTTTCTTACATTCTGCTTCCCTCTGGAACATCAATGTTCTGTTAATGTTGTCAAATGTGTGCCTCTCCTCCACAAAACCACATTTATCCACATCAGTCTGTTTTGGCATTACTTTTGCCATTCTTTTAGCCATTATATAATGAGTATAATCATGGTTTAATATTGAAATGGGACTGTATGAAGCTGTGTCTAATGGATCTTTACCCTCTTTAGGTATTACAGTTACCACTTTCTTCCAGGACTGTGGTACTTATCCTCCTCTTAAAATAGTGTTAAACAAAACCTTCCAGGTCTTTATCAATTTTTTTCCTCCTAACTTCCAAACTTCCACAGGAATACCATCTATTCCTGGGGACTTTCCTGTAGATTGGTTACACATCACCATTTTTATCTCATCTCCTCCTATCCTAACTGCCTTCGTTCGGTCAGGAATAAACAGACAAACAGTTGTGGGTTCAGTTCAAGCAGCTTTATTATACACAAACACATCAGGATTGAGGTTTAGTAACTTAAACTTTAAATAAACTTATAACCAGACTGACTACTGCACTCACATATGTTAACACTCTGGCTGTTCTCTCAAAATGTCACTGCTGCCTGCACATGCTCACTATTTATATGCACGTACCTACACTTGGAAATGCTTCTTAAAGTTACAACACACAATCTGTTCTACATCCTCCCTCTTTGACAAATAGGTCATACACTAAATGACAGCATTCGTTGACATGCATAGAAATGATCTTTTAACATGCAATTATACAGAACTTATATTTTGACATGCAGTCTTACAAAACTAAAGACATATAAAACAATCATGTCCAGGTTGCTGTATATTTTACACTAATTCTAGAAATACAACCTGATCATGTAACATAAAAAATCAGAATTGGATCTAGCAACATGGACTGTCTAAAGGGAATGTTCAACTTTGGGGACATCTGGGACATCATCAGGAATGGGAATAGGTAATGAGGCATGTTCTTCAATATGAACATTGTCTGGGTTGGTCTGAGATCTAGAGTCTGTATCACAGGTATGATTCTGTGATATTGATTCAGACACCAGAAGAAGATGCCTGAGATTTCTGATTTATCCAGTATTCTATACCCTCAGATTCCAGTAAGTAGGATCTTGGCTCAGCACATATACCTCTTACTTGACCAATTTAATCAAAGCCTTTCGCTGTTTGCATCCTCACTATCTATCCTTCTTACAATGGGCAAATAAATCTGCTTGTTTTATCATAGCTGGTCTTCTGAAAGAAATGCTTCTTAAAGTTGGGCTTTGATTGCTCTGGTGTTTTTAGCATTAAGCACCAACAAACTGGAACTGATAGGCAAGGCTGTTCTGGTTTATCTAGATAGAAATCTCTGAGCAGGCAAGCCAAGTAGGTTGTCACAGGGTATATTTCTGAGATTAAGTAAATTCAAGAAGATATCGGTATTGTCACACTTTGTTTTGCACTCTGTACTGCACGTTCAGCCATTGACTGGTAAACTAGGTGCCATTGTTAGAAATAGCCTTGTGTGGACTACCATGGACTGAAAAATGATGTTTCAACTTAGTAATAACAGTACTGGACATTAAGTAGCAAGTCAATCTCAAACCACTTTGAATAAGAGTCTACCAACACTAAGTTATGCTGATTGTTCCAATCAAATATGTCAGTGGCTACTGTTGACCAAGATAGTTCAGGAATCTTGCTTAGCTGAAGTGGTTCTTTTTACAAATTTGGTTTAGTACTATTGCATATTGAACAAGATGAAAGCACTTTATCAATGTCTTTTGACAGAGAAGGCCAAAATACTAGTCCTCTCACCCTTCTTTTGGTAGCTTCAGAACCTGGGTGGCCACAATGCTAAATCTGAATGTATTCATGTTGTAAGGAAGTAGGAACAATAACTTTAGGACCTTTGAAAATGATACCATCTTCCATTAGTGTCTCATCTCTGTATGGAAAATAAGGCTGTACTTCTGGCGGTACACAAGATTGCTTTGATGGCCATCCAACATTGATGAAGTAGTTGAGCTTCTGCAAAACTGGATCAGTCTTTGTATGATCTCTCAGTTCATCAAGTTTCGTGATAGAAAAATTATGCACTTCCATGACATCAAAGTCAAAATTGTTTGCATCAAACTGTTCTGTGGTATTTCTGGGTGATCTGGATAAGGTATCAGCCAGATAAAGAAGTCTGCCTTTTGTATAGACCATTTTCAAGTTGTATTTTGTAATCTGAGCATCATTCTTTGTAGTCTTTCTGGAACTGTATGCATAGGCTTCTTTAAAATAATGACTAGATGTTGATGATCAGTTTCAGTTTGGATAGCTCAGCCATAAATATAATCTTGAAACTTCGAACATGCAAACACAATTGCCAAAGGTTCCTTCTCTATTTGCGCAAACTGCATGTCAGTTTGGGTAAGAGTTCTAGACACAGAGACAACTGGTCTGCCCTCTTGAAGAATAACTGCACTGCAACCAAACTTTGAAGCATCACAGGAAAGAACTACTGGTTTGTGGACATCATAGTATCTCAATGTAGGTGGGTTGGCAATTTGCTGCTTGAGGTTATCAAATGCTCTCTGGTACTGTTCCAACCATGAGCAGGCAACATTTTTGCATGTCAGCTCTCTTAAAGGTGCTGATAACTCACTGAAGTCAGGGATAAATTTGCCCAAATAATTAACCATACCAAGGAAATATTGTAGGGCTTGGACATTGTCTGGAGCTGGCATCTCAAGAATGGCTGCTTGTTTGGAAGGGTCTGGTCATAAGCCTATACTGGTAAACAAATGACCTACATAAGTAACTTCTCGTAGTCTGAATTTACATTTTGGAGGACTGAGCTTCAAGCTCACTTCACGCTCTCTGTCCAGAACTTTCCTGAGGTTTCTGTCATGCTCTGTTCACCATTACCTCCAACCAATAAATCAACACTTATAGCACACAGATAGTCCAAAAAATTTGCTCCATTGCATGCTGAAAGATTTCACTGGCAGAATTTATTCCAAAAAGCATCTTGAGGAATCTCTATCTACCAAATGGTGTGCTGAATGTAGTCAGTAGTGAAGAATTGCAATCAAGCATTACTTGCCAAAATGAACTCTTTGCATCCAAGACAGAAAAAACAGTGACATTTGGCATAAGGGTGGCGACGTCCTCAACTGTATGCATAGGATGATGAGGTCTATTTAATGCTTTGTTCAAGTCTCTTGGGTCAATGCATATTCTGATTTCATTTGAACTTTTCTTATGAGCAGCTACCATGGAAGACACCCACTCAGTTGGTTCTGTGACTGGACAAATCACACCTTGCTGCACCATCTTATCGAACTGGACCTTGACTTTGTCCTGCATAGCTTTTGGAACTCTCCTCACTGGTCTGACCACTGGACTGACCTCTAGGTCTAATTTCATGGAGTATACAACTGGAAGTTTGCCTAGCTTGTCATCAAAAACATCAGCATACTCTGATAAAATAGCATCAATGAAGCTTGAACTGGGTCATGTGCTTACATGATGTACTTCTTTGGTAAAAAGAAGTAGTTTATTTATTTATTTATTTATTTTACATTTGTTGACCGGGCTAGTCTAGCTGGATATATGTCCATTTTCAGTAGAGGCCCGGGGAGAAAAGCTCCACTAGTTGTAACAAGTATCATCATAAAAAAGGCATTAAAATGTTACATTATAAACATGAGAAATTATACCAAGTTAAACAGATAATATTAAAAGAAAAAAAACTTTTGTGAAAGTTAACAAGGGAAAAGGTGAAGGAAAAAATGAGGTTAGTCTGGATTAGTGCAGGAGCAAAGCCAATGTTTATTGAGATACATTTTCAGTTGTCTTTTAAAAAGTAGGAAAGAGGTCAAAGATGTGATATCAGAGGGTAGTTTATTCCATATTTTTCCAACAGAGTTGGAGAATAGACAGTCGCCTGCATAATTGTTGGATTTGGTAATATTAATCTGAAGTTTATTTGAAGAACGTAGTTGTTTCAGGTTATTGTATGGTGAAATAATGCTAGAAAGTATTGGTGTGTTAGCTGGCTGATATAGAATCTTATAAGCTATTAAGAGCTGTTGAAGTACAAGTTGGTTAGGAAGTTCAATCCAGCCTAGTTCTTTTAAGTTCAAGCAGTGATGAGTTTGAAAAGGAGATCCTACTGAATCGAGCTATATTATAATAGAATGTTGCTAGTTTTTAATGTTGTGTTTGGAAAGATTAGTGTAAATGGAAGCATAGAGAAGAGTAGAGATTAGGTGAGATCTAGCTATGGTGGACCTTGCTGTAGGTGTTAGGAAAGGTTTGATTCTATAAAGGGATCCTATTTTTTTATTAACTAATTTTATTGTGTTGTTGATGTGAGAGTCAAAGTTGAGGTTATTATCAATAGTTATACCTAATAGTTTTGTGGTCAAGTCAGGAGAAATGAGAGTGCCGTCAGAGGAGGTAAGAGTAAAATATGGTGGAGTAGATTTACGAGTAGGTGAAAAAAGTAACAGTTTGGTTTTTTTGGGGTTAAGGAGTAGACAGCGGTGAGAGAACCAGTGTTCTACAGTGTTAAAAGCTTTTTGAGTAAGAGACTGGAGTTCTGTTTGAGAGGTAGCAGTACAGATTATAGTAGAGTCGTCTGCATATTGTATGCAGGTAGTATATGGGATAGCAGATTGTAGGTCGTTAATAAAGATTGAAAATAGAAGAGGGCCTAGGATAGAGCCTTGAGGTACACCTAAAGAGATAGGGAGAAGATAGGGTTTCATTCTTAAACTGTCTCTGAGACCTAATAGGTTCATAGGTTCATAGGTAGGTACTAGGCTATTGGCCCTAGTGCCCATACAAGCCTAGCCAAAAAATGTACCCTGGCTTTCGCCACCCAAGAAAATTATTTTCCTGTGCCCCTGCCGAGCAGAGTCACAGAAGTGATCCCCGGGGTGAATTTCCCATTTCCCATCCAATCATCAAGATTTTTCTTGACGACTGCTAATGAGGAGCTCTATTTGACATAGATAGGTAGTCTGTTCCAGAGTATGGGAAGTCTCTGGGACAGGAATATATCCCTCCAGCATGTTCTGTTTATTGTGGTGACAAGGTTTAGGTCCCTAGAGCGTGTAGCTTGGAGGGATTGGGATTTCTTTAAGTGGAGCATGTCCAACAGCTCATGGGTTTGACATAGCTTTGTATGTTAGGCAGAGATCGCCCCTGAGTAGGCGATATGCGATGGAGTAAAGTTGTAATTTTTTGAGACGGTCTGCATAGGGCATCTATTTGAGGCCAGTAATCTTCTTTGTGAGGTATTTCTGTGGTCTTTCCAGTTGTTGTAGATGTCTTGTGAGGTACATACCAAAAGGGGCGTTGTACTCTATAATGGGTCTAATGAGTGATGAGTAGAGTGGAACAATGACCTCTTTTTTTCTGGATGAGAATCCTTTTGTGATGAGATGAGCCACATAGAAGGATTTCCTGACCACTGTGGCGATGTGATTATCAAAGGAGAGACTACTGTCCACCTGTGTCCCAAGGTCTCTTATCACATTTTCAGCATTAAGTAGACTACCAGCTATGTGGTAGTTCATGGGTACAGAGTTTTTACCAAAGGGGATGACAATACACTTTTTGGCATTGAGCTTCAGGCCATGGCTTTGACACCAGGTATCTGTCTCAGTGAGGCCCTTTTGTAGTTTGTCCACATCGTTAGGAGTTTCGATTATGGCTCCTAGTTTGCAGTCATCTGCAAACTTTGTTAGCGTAAGACCTTCTGTGTTGGCCTGCACTTCAGAGAAGTAGATATCAAACAGGAGAGAACCCAGGACTGAACCCTGTGGTACTCCACTTGTCACTGGTCTGATGTCTGATTTGGAATCCGTTACTATCACAGTGTGGGTTCTGTCCGTGAGCCAGTTGGCAACCCATCTTGTGACATAGGGATTTATACCTAGTTTAGTGAGCTTATCTATAATTCCAGAGTGGGGGATGGTGTTGAAAGCCTTGGCAAGATCTAGATAAGCTGTGTGAACCATTTTACCCTCATCTATGGCTTTGGTGACTGCTTCAAAGAAGTCAATCAGGTTTAGGAGACATGATCTGCCTTTTACAAATCCAAACTGGGTAGGGTCCAGAGTTTGGAGATTACCAATGTCTTTGTTTATGAGTTCCATGATGATACGTTCCATGGCCTTGCAGACCAGACTCATCAGGCTAATGGGGCGGTAGTTCCCGGGGTCCGTCATGGCTCCCCCTCTGTGGAGTGGGATAACCATCACAGTGCACCATTCAGTGGGTACAAAGCCTGAGGTGAGGCTATGATTGAACATGGTACTTAGGTAGGGTGCCAGTTCATTCTGTAGTTCATGTAGCACACAGCCTGGGATATTGTCAGGTCCCATGGATGCTGTGTTCTTGGCTTTGGAGAGTGTGTTTTTTACCTGTGCAGCTGTGATTATAGGAACTTTGCATTCTTCCAGTATAGAGATGGGCCCTCTAGGGGGTGAGAGGGGGGTAAAGTTAGCACTGAACCTATCTGCTAGGATGTTGGCAATATCAGTTGGTTCTGTATATTTAGTGCCATTGTGCTGTAACTCAGAGCAGATCTGAGTGTCCCCATTTAGATTCTTGACATAGCTATAGAATGCTTTGGGGTTGTCTTTAGAGTCAGTGGCAATTGTGTTTTCGTAACTATCTTTGAAGGATATTATGAGGGATCTCAGCTTCTTACTGAAGTTGACCAGGGAGTTCCTCCAGTCATGGGATTTTACTCTTTTTTTGCAACAGTTTCTTTCTTCTGTGGTAGAGTTTGTTTATGGCAGAGGACCACCATATTGGTTTCCTTTTTTTGGAGGATAACATCTTGGTTCTATTAGGGATAGCACGATCCATGCACTCGTGTAAGTGTTTATAAAATGCATTTGTGTAGGATTCGGCAGTCATAACTCTATTGTCCGTCTGCATGGGTGTCGTGAAGTTTGCCACTTCTGTCTTAAGAAGTGTGAAGTTGGCTTTGGAGAAGTTTTTTACGATGGTTTCCCTAATTGGGGGTTGGGGTGGGATGTGGATGTCTAGGCTGATTAGCTTGTGGTCGGATCTGACCAAAGAGGAATTGACCTCTGGTGTAGAACACCAGTTTCCCATGTTGGTAATGACCAGGTCTAGGATATTGCTGCCCCTGGTGGGGGTGTGAATACGTTGATCCAAGGCATTGGAATTTATGAATTCTAGAAAACGTTGAGCCAAAGAGTTGGTACATGAGTAGTTTTCCCAGTTAATGTTGGGGTAGTTGAAATCGCCCATTATTAGGGTGTTGGGTTGTACCCTAATACTTTCCAGTGTATCAAGAAATGAGGAGTGTGAATCCTGGGGCATGGTGGGGGGTCTGTAGCAAGCTACAATTTGGATTGCGGTCTTGCCCAGAGTTAGTTGCACTTGGATAATCTCGGATGCATTATGCTGTGCAACTAGCCTGGAGGTGTGGATATCTTTAATGAATATGGACATGCCTCCACCTTTAGTGCTTCGTTCTGGGTTAGGTGGCCGAAAGGTGTGGTATGAATTGTGGCCTGGTAATGCAGGGGTGCTCTCTGGAGCTTTGAACCAGGTCTCTGTCACTGCACAGATGTCAATGTTCTCCATTTTAAGGAGTGCCTCGAGTGAGTGCATTTTGAATTTTAGACTTCTAGCATTGAGTAGAATTACCCTCAGATTTTGCTTGCTTGTACCTGTTATGGTGGTGAATTTGTCATTTGAACCCTGCCTAAAAAAGGCACTATAGGGGTGGCAAGAGCCTTAGCCAGTATCGGGAATCATAAGGGTGACAGGTGCAGGCCATCTGTGGCAAAGCATCATGGTCTGTCGATCATGTCGTCCTAGGCAGACAAATACTGGATCCCCTTAGAATGACACCAGAGGTTTAGCCAATTGTTGAAGTCAATCATTTTGTCCTTGTACTGTGGTATCATTCTGGATGATGGCAGGATGCTACTCAGGGTTAGGGTCATACCTGCCTGGGATACAAGATCAGAGAGCTCCTCCATGTCTCTTTTCATGTAGTCCAGGGAGGTACATCTCAGGTCATTCACACCAACATGGACAATGACAGTGTCATATTTGTACTTATTGTGGAGTGACCTGAGTGCATGCATTATGTGGCGGATCCTGGCACCTGACAGGCAGCTGACAGTAACTTTCTCCTTGTTTAGTCTAGTGAGTGGAACATCAGTGTGCCTGACTATAGAGTCACCTATGACTAGAGTGTTGGGTACATTGTTATGCCTTATGGGCTGTGGTTGAGTGGCACACTGAGTTTGTGGGCTATATGTCATTTGGGTTGTGTTGGGGGGGTGGAAATTGCTTGCGTTTATGCTTTGGATGTCCCTGATGCTTGCACAGGTTTTTATTGAGAGCCTCCATGAATGTAGGTGTGTGTTTTGTGTTTCTATGTGTGTGTTTTGGTGGTGTAGGTTTTGAGGGACTATGTAATGAGTGTGGTGTGGTGCAAGTGTTTACCTTCTCCTCTTGACTGTCTAGTCCAGTCTTGGGTGAAGAGAGCTTTGTTTCCAGTTTGGAAGTGCATCTCTCACAGGTTGTAGTGTTGGGTGGTAGGAGGAGAGGGTTGTCTGTGTACATGAGGCAATTGCTGCATTGCCCCAAGATGCCCAGATTCATCAGGTAGACAGGAGAAATCACTGGGAGCTGACCCTTAGACATGCCTGGATAAGTGCTTATTTATTAAGTACTAAAAACTGCTTTCCACTAGACAAGTGAGGAAAGTTGAGTGCTGTAGTAATTTGCAGCTTATGTAGTGCTTACAATGAGTTCTGAACAAGTGCTGAGTTCAAAGAAACAGATTTGAGTGCTGAAACTAGAAAACTGGTTAGTTATAAGAAACAAAACTAAGCTAGAAGGCTTCCCTCCAACCCAGAAGGGCTTGGGGGCTCAGAAGCCTACAAACAGTCTTGACCACTTAACAGGAAAGGCAGGAAACAAGCTTAATTTATTTTTTGTTCTCTTTCTCAGATGCTCTCTTTGTACAAAGTAGGAGTGCCTGAAATCAGAATGTGATCTCATTGCACTCAGTTGAGTGAGCAAATGAGATGGGCCCAGAAGGAGTATCCAAACACAAATTTACAAGAGGGCTGGGCAGTTTCAAAGCCACTAAGATTAACACCAAAACAGAAACAAGGAGGGTGGGTGGGAAAACTAACTGAAGAACAGAGTCAAAACTTCCAGTTCAGTTAATATTCATGCAACACAGTTAAATCAATTTAAATACTGTATTATTTGAAAAAAAGTGCAGATAAAAGTACATAAATTCTCTTATATGTCCAGTTGAATACAGCTAGATCTTAGCCGGCCAAAGCTGAGGTTTTTAAGCAGAAAATATTTCAAACTGTACCACTTAAATAGGCATTGACAGGAAATCAAAGAATGTGGCTACCCCCACACCTGCAATTACTAACAGATAATAAAATTCAAGCAAGCACTAACTGAAGAACAGAGTCAAAACTTCCAGTTTAGGTAATATTCATGCAACACAGTTCAATCAATTTAAATACTGTATTATTTGAAAAAAAAGTGCAGATAAAGGTACTTAAATTCTCTTATACGTCCAGTTGAATACAGCTAGAGCTTAGCCGATAAAGCTGAGGTTTTTAAGCAGAAAATATTTCAAACTGTACCACTTAAATAGGCAATGACAGGAAATCAAAGAATGTGGCTACCCCCACACCTGCAATTACTAACAGATAATAAAATTCAAGCAAGCACTAACCGAAGAACAGAGTCAAAACTTCCAGTTTAGTTAATATTCATGCAACACAGTTAAATCAATTTAAATACTGTATTATTTGAAAAAAGTGCAGATAAAGGTACTTAAATTCTCTTATACGTCCAGTTGAATACAGCTAGATCTTAGCCGGCCAAAGCTGAGGTTTTTAAGCAGAAAATATTTCAAACTGTACCACTTAAATAGGCAATAACAGGAAATCAAATAATGTGGCTACCCCACACCTGCAATTACTAACAGATAATAAAATTCAAGCAAGCACTAACTGAAGAACAGAGTCAAAACTTCCAGTTTAGTTAATATTCATGCAACACAGTTAAATCAATTTAAATACTGTATTATTTGAAAAAAGTGCACATAAAGGTACTTAAATTCTCTTATACGTCCAGTTGAATACAGCTAGATCTTAGCTGGCCAAAGCTGAGGTTTTTATAATGACTGCACAGGTCTTCTGACTACATAAAATTGCAAGCTGTAACTGTTCCCAGCCAAATAGCATGAAAGCAGTACTGAGCCTTCGGTTTGAATCTCTTCACCTCCACAAGCAACAAGCTTCACACAATTAGTCAACTTAAGTTGCTCACCAGCTCTCAGTCTAGCAAATGTTTGTGCTGACATAACATTCCATTTTGAACCAGTATCTACTTTGAGCTCAGTGGGTTTACCATTGATCAAGACAGTACAGAACACTTTGTTCTTTGCCAACAAATCTACTGCATTAACCTTTTCACTGACCACTGATACACCATCTACATAGAACGTAGGGTTGCAGCTCTCTTCATGATCAACTTGCTTTTTTGAGTGACCTTTCTTAATTATTGACTGAGGCTTGCTTGATTTACCAAACTTTTAAAAGTGGTTCCATTTTTTACATTTGTGGCATTGCTGACCAAATGCTAAGCACTTCTCTCTTTTAGACTCATGATTGGCACCACATTTACAACAGTTAACCATAAGACTTGACTTGGGTTTTGCTGACTTATACTTGTACTGCACTGAGCATGTCCATTTTGCTGAGCTAGTCTTAGAACTTGCTGGAAAGTTATGGGTCCTCCCTAGAAAACCTGCAGGGTCTGCAGCTGCCATGTGCTTAGGCCTGGTTCTGCTTGCCACATGCAGCATGCTGCCTACGCTTGCTCTAGAGGCTGCTGAAACCATGCTGTTATCACTTGCAAGCATACTTGTGTGCCTTTCTGTGAGCTCATGGATTTGACAAATCTCTATAGCTTTGTTCAACATTAAATCACTGTCATGAAGCAAAATCTTTCTCACTGCACCATTATTAACACCACACACAAGCATGCCCTTTATCATCTCATCTATCAAATCACCAAATATGCACATTTTAGCTTTATTTCTCAAGTCAGTGATATAAGCTGCAAATCGCCTTTGGTCTCTTGCATAAAATAGGTGCCTCTCTAATGTAACATTTGTCTGGGGGTTGCACATTTCTCTAAATTTACGTTTTATGCACTCAGTGTCCTCCCTTGATTCGGCCGGTACAACCATATGGTGGCCTTGCCCCTCTCCTGCATATATTGCTGGTGCATACACAAATGAATGCTGTCTTTCGATGGTTTCTGACCCCGGTATGTTAAGCGAAATAAATGCCCTTGTACGTACATCTTTGCCGCTGCTTGTATGAAATTGTCGTATTCCTACTCAAATACTCTTGAATTCTCTGCAATATTATGATCAAACACAAGTGGACTGGGTCTGCAAAATGCCTCTGCCATATCAACACACAGTAGTGAAGGTGCTTGAAATTATGTGAACATACACACACACACACACACACACACACACACATATATATATATATATATATATATATATATATATATATATATATATATATATGCCAGAACTTGTAATTATGCCTAATAGCACAACAGACTCTTTGAAATAACTGCACTTTGCCAAATAAATCTCCACAGTACAAATCTCCATAGCACAAGAACACTTGAAAATCTCTGTACTTTGTGAAACCTCCCATTATCAGTGTAAGAAATACTTTGAAATGACTGTACTTTGCGAATGAACTGCATGCAGCACAAGAAGCTCAAACTAAGAAATATTTCAAAATGAATGCACTTTGCAAATTAACTGTATACAGCACAAGAACTTTTCAAAATGACTGTACTTTGTGAAATAACTCTGTACAGTTTAGAAACACTTTGAAATGGTGGCACTCTGCGAATAATGTACACAGCACAAGAAACTTTTTCAAAATGGCTGTAATTTGACTGCAGTTTACAAAATAACTAATTTGCAAACAGTAAATTCTTTGAAATAATAGTAAAGCACACAATCTGCGAACACTTTGCACACTCTTAGATACTTCAAACAACTCAAGTTATGCTTTGAATTGCTTTGGTCAATGCGAAATAGTAGTTTATGCCAAAACACAGTTGTTTACTAAAAACATGCAGTCACCTTGCTTTTCTCTGCTTATTTTGCCCCTTTTACTGTACTCGTTATGCCCATTTGACGTCTTATCATGCTCATTATACTTTTCTTGTGCTCATTTTACTTTAAACATGCCCGTTATGCAAACCAGAGGTAATTCTGTACTCTATGTAAGTATTTCTGATAGTTTTATCAAATATCGTGGTTTCAAACACTTTGTTTAATTAATAATGGGTTTTGTGCCTTTTGTTTGTTTAATAATACGTTTTGTGCTACTCATTTGATTAATATTTGTTTTGTGCCTTACAAATGCTCCGTATCATTTCCTTTGCAAAATAAATAATTTGTGCAAGTTTTGGTTAGCTGAAGTTCATTTCTGGTCCATTTTAATTGTTTGAGCACTGTATCACCCAGCCTGCTCAATATACCTTCACCTTCAACATTGCACTTCATGGCTTGAAGAAGTTGCACTGTTAATCTCAGTTCTGACACCATGTTGCTCATCTGGTCAGGATAAAACAGATGAACAGTTGTGGTTTCAGTTCAAGCAGCTTTATTATACACAAACACATCAGGATTGAGGCTTAGTAACTTAAACTTTAAATAAACATAAACAGACTGACTACCACACTCATAAATGTTAACACTCTGGCTGTTCTCTCAAAATGGCACTGCTGCTTGCACGTACTCACTATTTATATCCACGTGTATACATCTGAAATGCTTCTTAAAGTTACAACACATGCTCTGTTCTACACTAATTGTTAGTAATTGAGCCTCATCTACCTCTAACCTTGGCATATTTAACTCTTCCATAAACATTTCTATTTGTATTTTTCTTGATTTTCATATTTCTCTGCTTTATAGAGACTCTCACAGAATTTCCAAAATATTTCTCATACCTCTACAGGATCTCTTATAGGTTCATAAGTAGGTACTAGGCTATTGGCCCTAGGGCCTATACAAGTCTAGCCAAAAAGGTACCCTGGCTTTCACCACCCAAGAAAATTATTTTCCTGTGCCCCTGTCGAGCAGAGCCACAGAGGTGATCCTCGGGGTGAATTTCCTATTTCCCATCCAGTCATCAAGATTTTCCTTGAAGAGTGCTAATGAGGAGCTTTTTTGATATAGATAGGTAGTTTGTTCCAGAGTATGGGAAGTCTCTGGGACAGGAATCTATCCCTCCAGCATGTTCTGTTTATTGTGGTGACAAGGTTTAGGTCCCTAGAGCATGTAGCTTGGAGGGATTGGGATTTCTTTAAGTGGATCATGTCCAACAGCTCTGGGTTTGACATAGCTTTGTATGTTAGGCAGAGATCGCCTCTGATTAGGCAATATATGACAGAGTAAAGCTGGAGTTTTTTGAGGCGGTCTGCATAGGGCATCTGTTTAAGGCCAGTAATCCTCTTTGTGAGGTATTTCTGTGGCCTTTCTAGTTGTTGTAGATGTCTTGTGAGGTACATACCAAAAGGGGCCCTGTACTCTATAATGGGTCTAATGAGTGACAAGTGGAGGGGAACAGTGACCTTTTTTTTCCTGGATGAGAAACCTTTTGTGATGAGATGTGTCACGTCAAAGTATTTCCTGACTACTGTGGTGATGTGATTATCAAAAGATAGACTACTGTCCACCTGTGTCCCAAGGTCTCTTATCACACTTTCGGTGTTAAGTAGACTACCACCTATGTGGTAGCTCATGGGTACAGAGATTTTACCAAAGGGGATGACAATGCACTTTTTGGCATTGAGCTTAAGGCCATGGCTTTGACACCAGACATCTGTCTCAGTGAGGCTCTTTTGTAGGATGTCCACATCATTAGGAGTTTCAATTATGGCTCCTAGTTTGCAGTCATCTGTGAACTTCATTAGCCAAAGACCTTCTGTGTTAGCCTCTACTTCAGAAAAGTAGATACCAAATAGGGGAGGACCCAGGACTGAACTCTGTGGTACTCCACTTGTCACTGGTCTGAAGTCGGATTTGGAGTCTGCTATTTTCGCAGTGTGGGTTCTGTTAGTGAGCCAGTTGACAACCCATCTTATGACATAGGGATTTATACCTAGTTTAGTGAGTTTATCTATAATTCCAGAGTGGGGGATGGTGTCAAAAGCCTTGGCAAGATCTAGATAGGCTGTGTGAACTACCTTACCCTCATCTACGGCTTTGGTGACTGCTTCAAAGAAGACTATAAGGTTTATGAGGCATGATCTGCCTTTTACAAACCCGAACTGGGTGGGGTCCAGAGTTTGGAGATTACCAATGTCTTTATTTATAAGTTCCATGATGATATGTTCCATGGCCTTGCAGACCAGGCTCATTAGGCTAATGGGGCAGTAGTTCCCGGGGTCCATGGTGGCTCCCCCTTTGTGGAGTGGGATAACCGTCGCTGTGTGCCATTCAGTGGGCACAAAGCCTGAGGTGAGGCTATGACTGAACATGGTGCTTAGGTGGGGTGCCAGTTCACTCTGTAGTTCATGTAGAATGCCGCCCGGGATGTTGTCAGGTCCCATGGATGCTGTGTTCTTGGCTTTGGAGAGTGTAGTTTTTACCTGTGCAGCTGTGATTACAGGAAATTTGCATTCTTCCTATATAGAGATGGGCCCTTTAGGGGGTGAGAGGGGGGTAAAGTTAGCACTGAACCTATTTGCCAGGATGTTGGCAATATCAGTTGGGTCTGTATATTTAGTGCCATTGTGCTGTAACTCAGAGCAGATCTGAGTGTTGCCATTGAGATTCTTGACATAGCTATAGAATGCTTTGTGGTTGTCTTTAGAATCAGTAGCGATTTTGTTTTCGTAACTAGCTTTGGAGGATTTTATGAGTTATCTCAGTTTCTTACTGAGGCTGACCACAGAGTTCCTCCAACCATGGGATTTTACTCTTTTTTGCAACAGTTTCTTTCTTCTGTTGTAGAGTTTGTTTATGCCAGGGGACAACCAGATTGGCTTCCTTTTTTTGGAGAATAGCATCTTGGTTCTGTTAGGGATAGCATGATCCATGCACTCGTGTAAGTGCTTATAAAGTGCATTTGTGTAGGATTCAGCAGTCATACCTCTATTGTCTGTCTGCATGTATGTTGTGAAGTTTGCCACTTCTGTCTTAAGAAGCGTGAAGTTGGCTTTAGAGAAATTTTTTATGGTGGTTTCCCCAATGGGGGTGGGGGTGGGATGTGGATGTCTAGGCTGATTAGCTTGTGGTCGGATCTGACCAATGAGGAATTGACCTCTGGTGTGGAACACCAGTCGCCCATGTTGGTAATGACCAGGTATAGGATATTGCTGCCCTTGGTGGGGGTGATCCAAGGCATTGGAATTTATGAATTCCAGAAAACGTTGAGCAAAAGAGTTGGTACATGAGTAGTTTTCCCAGTTAATGGTGAGGTAGTTGAAATTGCCCATTATTAGGGTGTTGGATTGTACCCTAATATTTTCCAGTGTATCAAAAAATGAAGAGTGGGAATCCTGGGGCATGGTGTGGGATCTATAACAAGTTACAATTTGGATTGCGGTCTTGCCCAGAGTTAGTTGCACTTGGATAATCTTGGATGTATTATGCTGAGCAACTAGCCTGGAGGTATGGATATCCTTAATGAATATGGACACGCCTCTGCCTTTAGTGCTTCGGTCCAGGTTAGGTGGGCGAAAGGTGTGGTATGAAATATAGCCTCATAATGCAGGGGTGCTCTCTGGAGCCTTGAACCAGGTCTCTGTCACTGCACAGATGTCGATGTTCTCCATTTTAAGGCGTGCCTCAAGTGAATGCATTTTAAGGTTTAGACTTCTAGCATTGAGTAGCATTACCCTCAGATTTTGCTTGCTTGTACCTGTTACGGTGGTGAATTTGTCATTTGAACCTTGCCTGAAAAAGGCACTATAGGGGTGGCCAGTATCAATAATCCCAAGGGCGACAGGTGCAGGCCATCTCTAGCAAAGCATCATGGTTTGTCAATCATGTTATCCCAGGCAGAGAAATACTGGATCCCGTTAGAATGACACCAGAAGGTTAGCCAATTGTTGAAGTCAATCATTTTGTCCTTGTACTGTGGTATCATTCTGGGTGATGGCAGGATGCTACTCAGGGCTAGGGTAATACCTGCCTGGGCTACAAGATCGAAGAGCTCCTCCATGTCTCTTTTCATGTAGTCCAGGGAGGTGCATCTCAGGTAATTCACACCAACACGGACAATGAGAGAGTCATATTTGTACTTGTTGTGGAATGACCTGACTGCGTGCATTGTGGCGGATCCTGGCACCCGAGAGACAGCTGGAAGTAACTTTCTCCTTGTTTAGCCTGGTGAGTGGAATATCAGTGTGCCTGACTATAGAGTCACCTATGACTAAAGTGTTGGGTACGTTGTTATGCCTTATGGGCTGCGGTTGAGTGGCACACTGAGTTTGTGGGCTATGTGTCATTTGGGTTGTGTTGGGGGGTGGAGGTTGCTTGCGTTTCTGCTTTGAAGGTCTCTGTTGCTTGAGGAGATTTTTATTGACAGCCTCCGTGAATGTAGGTGTGTGTTTTATGTTGCTATCTGTGTGTTTTGGTGGTGTAGGTTTTGAGGGATTATGTGATGAGTGTGGAGTGGTGCAAATGTTTACCTTCTCCTCTTGACTGTCTAGTCCAGTCTTGGGTGAAGAGAGCTTTGCTTCCAGTTTGGCTATATAAGTGCATCTCTCATAGGTTGTAGTGTTGGGTGGTAGGAGAAGAGGGTTGTCTGTGTACATGAGGCAATTGCTGCATTGCCCCAAGATGCCCAGATTCATCAAGTAGACAGGAGAAAACACCGGGAGCTGGATAGGTGCTTATTTATCAAGTACTAAAAACTGTTTTCCTCTAGACAAGTGAGGAAATGTAAGTGCTGTAGTCACCTTCTTTGTTATAGGCTTCAAAAGTTTGGCAAAAGCCCTTTCTACTGTCTGTTGCTTGAGCTGTTATGCGAAAAGTTTTTGTGCTCTAGTGTTATTATCAAAAAACAGTTGCTTAACAACAATCTTTCTAAGCTTGTGCATATTATTGAAGTAATCCCTTATTTTCTGCCTAGCATTCTGCAGTTAATCATCTTCTTGTTCCGTGAGATTCTCCCTATTCTGCAATACTTTAACATTTGTCAGTCCTTCTAAATAATTCTTGTTACTTCTTAACCATAGCTTACTTTCTTTTATTTCCACCTTAATATTATCCCACTCCCTAGCTATATTTTCAGAAGAAATTTCTATCCACTCTAACAGCTCATGAAAAATCTCCACTACCCATTCCTTAAATTTCTCTTTTCAACAGATAGGTGGGAAAGCTCCAATGTCTCATTTCTATTTCATTACCTTGTGTTTTTATTTTATCTGTTATTGACACATGATCTGAAATAGTTATTGGGAGGGTATCAAGACCTTCATTTACATGCACATGTTCCTGTGAAATGTAAATTCTGTCTAGCCTAGCCCAGTTTTATATCTTGGGGAATAATATGTAAATTCACTCTGAACTCCTATTACTGAATTTGCACCTTCTATGCCAAATATTTTCATAAATGTCTTCAAAAATCTACACTCCTTTGTTATATTTTCTCTTCTGGGCCCCAGAGGCACATCTTCACTGCTGCAAATCAAATTCCAGTCCCCACCTACAAGTAATACTCCTTGCTGAAAACTGATTATTTCTTCCAGAATTTTCTTAAGCTCCATTATAGCAGTTTTAGGAGGAATGTAAATACATGCCAGTGTAATCCTCCTCCCTTGCCAGTAGCCACTTAGCACTACAAATCTGCAATTATTATCTTTTTTATTTTCTTCTATCACTATTGGAGCTCCTCTTGCAATTAATATAAGTACTTCACTTTTTCTTTGTCCCAGGTATTCCTCTGAATAACCATCTTGAAAACATTTATTTTTCATATTCACATGTTCAGTCCTTTCTAAGTGTGTCTCCTGTAACATAACTATTTGCACTTTACTTTTCCTAATATAGTTCACTACTCTTTCTTGTTTGTATTTATCTGTGTGGCCATTTACATTTAAAAACATTAAATAAAGCATCATTGTATTAAAAAGTTATTATTCCCACCTTTTATGTATAATACCTTTTTTGTTAAATGTCTGGTTCCAGCTTTTGTGTTACATGCATACACTGGCAGGTTGAACTTTTATACAGTTGTTTCTTGTCATATACATTTCAGCCTATGTTACATCTTATAAAACTTTTTGTTATATTGAAAGCCCTCAAACAAAAAAACAAACATCCCCCCAATACCCCCTAAAAACAATTAACTTAATACTAACACACAAAACTATGTACACCTTTAAATATACCCTCCTGTTTTACTCTCCTAATAAGAACAAAAGTCCCAAACTGACAGCCACACTCATAGACTTGGATTAATCTAAAAGAAAGGTCAGCCATGCTAATATGCATGGTGCAGCATGTGCTTCTGATAAATACTGATTGTTTTTTTTCTTAAATTTATAGCTCTCCCAGCTGGCAAAACTTCAAAATGTTTTCAGATAGCATTATCCACTTTGGGAAAACTTTTGACTGCTTTCACTCTTTTTTTTTGTCAGCCAATCACTCTCCATCAGACTGTAGCCAGCTTCTCTTTATCAAATTGTCTCCATGGAGCCATTAGAATTAGGCAGACAGTTTCTCTTTATCAGATTTTTTTTCCATGGGAACATGAAGACCACCTGCAGAATTGTTACTGAGCATACATGTATCTGCTAGAAAAAAAAGCCTCATAATATTCAATGTTCTTTCTAATTTACTTGCTCTCTCTTAAAATGTGTTACTAAATCAACCTAAGGTCTTTAAGTGCATCATTACCCCATGCAAGAATGAAAAAAAAGCACATTAATTTTTCTTTTATCATGCTTTTGAATCACTCTTTTTATACATTGCAGTGCCTACAGTTCTTAAAATTGAACAAGAGGAGAGAGATAAGGGAGAAAGAAAAGAAAAAAGGAACAGCAGCACCAGTTTACATTTCCCATTATACTCAAAAATAACTGAAAAAAATGTTACTTTATAGCATGTAAAGAAAACCATGTCACAAAATTGGTACTATTTAAGAAAATAAATCTTTAATTACAGTTAACTTTCTCCCTTCTCTTCCCCACCCCAAAGCACTTTTCCAAACATTAATGATATGAAGTAGGGCATATGCTTTAGAGTCCCCTACAAGTCCAGCAAATTCTGAAAAAGTTCAATATTTCAAGATTTTCTTGTTCTGTCATATTTCAGAAATATAATTATTACATTGTAATCCCATATTAAGTCACTGGTTGTATTACTGTTCATCCCTGAAACCCTGTCTCTGCTCCATTTCCAATGTACTCTTGATTCTTCTAGTCAATTCTCCTGCTCCCTTCCTTCTCTCCAATATTTTCTGCTGAAAATTTTTGAGAAGGTTTCACAGGTACAGTCCATCTGTACCAGAAGAACAAGAAGTAGAATCTCCTTCTGTTTCACAGCTTACTTTTGTTAGAAAAACGTTTGTATTTCCTCCTTAGCATGTACTTCATCAAAAAATTATTTTGTCCCTCCAGGGAAGAGTACCTTGAAGACTGAATATGACACAATGGTGCAGTGGTAGCATTGTCACCTCACAGCAAGAGGTTCTCCAGTTTGATTCTCGGCTGCAGTACTTTCTGTGTGGAGTCTGCATGTCCTCCCTGCATTTGCGTTGGTTTCCTCCAGGTGCTCCAGTTTCCTCCCATGTCACAAAGGCATGCATCAAGCATGTTTCTCCTTGGGCTTCCACTGACAATTGGCTTCATTCCAAGTCAGACTTTCCTGGTAAACAAATGTTAAATAAAATAAATAAATAGAGGAATAAATTTGCTCCTCTTTTTTTCTGGTGTACAATGAGTAATCATTCTCCACAAACACTCTGCTGTGTCCCACTTTTAGTACTTTGTTCTTTTGCCACAGTTTTGTCAGAGTCAACTCCTTCTGCTGGTAGGATTGCATTTTTTCTATTAAAAGTCTAGGTTGCTTTCTTATAGCCAGCTTTGGATCATACGCATGATGTGGCCTTTCAACTAAAAACTCCTGCTGTGGAATACCAGTCCAGTTGCTTATTTGTGCTTTCATAAAATTAATGCAGTCTGTTCCAGCTTCTCTGGTATAGCTGAAAATCTCAGGTTTTCCCTATGTGCTCTGTCCTCTAATTCTATTATTTTTTTGGAAACATCTCTTCTGTAGCGCAGCCAGCCTTTTATTTATTTTGACCTCTGATTTTTGCAGCTTTATCATCTCATCTGAATATCAGTTTAAAACTTCTTCCATTTTCCCCGCCTTTTGTTGTTTGTGTTGATATACTCCATCAGTGTTTTGTTTATTTTAAACAGGTCTGTATGTAGTTGTCTTATATCTTTATGTAGGTTACTGGAAGTCATGTCTGAAGGTTGCATTGCTTTTTGCAGAACTGCTGCAGAACTTTCCCCAGTCAGTGTTTCTTCCACACTTTTTGTAGTTGATTTTTTCTGGTCTTCTGTATTTATTCCTGGCATCCAGGCAGTGCACCTACTAGTCAGTTACTGAAATTTACTCATGGGATTAAGTCTACTGGCCTTCTCTGCTGAGTTTCTGTTTTCACACTGGGAGAGCTAGAAACAAGCTGTTACTTGATGTGCAGCCATCTTGGAAGTCCAGCAAGTCTTGATGAATTATATGCCAATGTAGCAGTATACAAAGTGAGGCTGCAAGGGGCCAAATGCAAGAAGTTGCAGCGAGATATATTGTAGCAGTTTTTATGTAGGTAAGATGAACCATACCTTGAGGGGTAGAAGTTTAAAACACAAACATGATATAAAGAACTTGAAATTAAGTAACACTTTAGCAAAACATGTTAAGGAATTTGTTGTTCATTCTTTTAAATTTACTGGGCTGTAGCTGATTAATGATAATTTAAGTAGGGGGACTCAACGATGAGAACAGAATGCAATGAACATGGATGAATTATTTACTTGCATGCAGATAGGAGCCCCAGTTTAAATGACTCTATATCTTTAAACCCAGTGCTCAGATCACATTACCTACATCAATGTATTTGTTGGTTTATAGAGTATATAAAGGTGGTGATTTTATTGACTGTAGCAAGTCTGATGAAGCAGCTTTTGCTGTGAAATTGCTAACCATTTTTATGTTTTATTTGTGCATCAATTTTTTTTTTATTATGCCATAGTGGTCAAGTGTTCTGTTTCATTTGGTTTGCACTTTGTGAATACTCTCCTGACCTGTGCTCATTGGTTCTACTATTTGCCTTCTTGTTTTGTCTGGAAGTCTTGAGCATAGACATTTAAAGGTAAGGCACCCCCTCCCCGCATGAACACCCTTATCCCTCTCAAGTGTCCCTGATTTTACAGAAAGTCTCTGATTTTCCATTTTACCCGTTCTTTCCCACATAACTGATGTACCATTACAGTCAGTCAATAATATCATACAATAGAGTTTTGTACTTCATAGTGTTTAGAAAATACATTCTAATGCAAGAGCTGCTTTGTATTAAGTAGTAAGTTATTGAAGGGACTAAAGTGATGACTTATTAATGAGGTGCTTTCTGAGACAAGGGTATGGGGCTTGAAACCTTTTCCCCATTGTTCTTTAAATATTTTTAAGTGACTTAGGGTGCTGTTGAAAGAGAATACCTGATGTCGACTATTAGCATAGAGGACTAAAGCTCTTCCTTTTTGACGAGTTGCTTCCTGTGCCAAGGGTTTAGGTTTCAAAGTTTTTATCCCAGTCTTAAACCTTTTAAGTGAAACTAAAGTAATACTTAATAAGTGTCCCTGGTGAGTAATGTTATCTCCCATATATCTTATGTCTTTCATGTTTCTGTTGTTTTATTAACTTTTCACAGAACTCAGGGTAATATTTCAAATTCCTGGTGTCTAGTGTTCCTGTTACCCGTACCTCTTTCATGTTGCAGAATTGTTGTTCTAATAATATTTTAAGTGGGTTTAGGGTACTGTTTAAAGAGTATTGCTGGTGTTTAGTGTACTCCTACTGTTACATGTTCAATTCTGCAAAAGCTATTGTTCTATTAACATGTCAGTTTAGAGTAAATATTTAAATGTCCCTGTTCTCTAGTATTTTTCTCAAAATCACAGGATTTGCTCATTAGTCTAGGAGGCGTTAGAGGTAAGATAGCCCTTCCACACAAAGAAACACATAGTCTCCCCACCCAGTCTCACACACACACACACACACACACACACACACACACACACACACACACACACACACACACACACACACACTAAACACTACCTGTCCACTATAGTTCCTGGCACTCATCTCTAACATATTTCTCACCCATTGAACACAAACTTTTGGCTGAGTTAATTAACTCTGCTGAATGAGCTAACTTATGTAACCAAGCAGTTGTTTGATTCTCTCATCTGTGAAAATGTTTTACCACAGGTATTTCCAAGTGAAAGCTTATGACTACAAAGCATAGGAAGCTCCCCTGAAATGCCTCATTAGCAAGTAGCACAGCTGAGGAGATGGGCTCAGACAGCACATCTTATGCCACATGTAGAATCAGTTAGACATGCCGAATGAGCCTGTTGCATCAGCTGAGATAATTGCTGTGGGCCTCTCTCTAAATCAGAAAGGGCTGTCTTCAGAGGTAAGCCCTTTACCCAGACTGCTATCACTGGTGGCAGCCCTTTCTGAATCCATCCCAAAATCTCTTTAATGTAATGAGTGCTTAATTATCACTGAAATGTACTGATGTTTTATCCTTTCAATTTGTATTTATATCTTTACTAAAGTCAGAGTTATTTTAGCATTTTGTTAACATGATATATGAATGAACTATTGGTTGTAGTTAGTTTAATCCTAATAACAGACTATATAAGTTGATGGTACTTTTGATCTCTTATGAATGTTATTACCTTTCAAGCAAGTTTAGCATGTCTTAATGTCTTCTTGAAAGCATCATCTTCTTTCTTGAAGCCGTCTAATCTTTTGTCCAACCTACCAAAAATGCACAACCAAGAAGTGCCCAAACCTGAAGTAAAAATTAAGCATATTCCCCTTCTGATACCATCTGCCAAATCTCACCATATATTAAAGGATAACCCACCAGCAGCATAACACATAAACAAAATAAATAAAACATCTACAAAAAGCTATCTCATAATTAAATATAACTAAACAATCTTACACCATCATTCCCCAAATGGCCTTGCTATCTGCAAACTCACAACAAAAATATGACTAACAATGTCAAAAACATACCTCAGCATAGAAAACAAAGCCTTGACCAAAAAACTAAGAATGTAAAAATGTATATTTAGTCAATTAAAAATATGGAAAACTAAAATGTATCAAAAATCAACCCAAGGAAAGGGGGAAAAGTATTTAGCACAAATAACTTATATATACTATCACATTTTGTTTTCTTAACCTGGGGATAAATGATCCTGAGACCATTTTCAGACATAACACATGCATAAAGACAACTGAAATCAGACTAAGGGTGATATTCATATCTGTGCCATTTGAGCAGACAAAGGGTGGTATTCATAGCTCTGCCATTTGAACAGAATAAGGATGGTTCACATAGCTCTGCCAGTTGAGCAGACTATGGTAGATATTCATAGCTCTGCCAGTTGAAAAGACTAACTGTGATATTCATAGCTGTGCAATTTGAGTGTAGTGGGTCATTTGTGCTGTCTGCATACAAGAAAAAGGATGTGAGATTCAGAGACCTAAGATGCACTTATGTCCAGCAGTTTGTAACTGATTTAGAAAGTCTTATGCAAATGAGGGAATAATGAGATGGATAAGAGAAATGTCTATAAAAGGTGCAACTAAGTTATGTAAATGAAAGTGTCTTCTGACTTTTGTGATTCATCGCTGCTTTTTGATGTGCAAATGTGTGACATGATCACCACTCTGGGCCAGTAATCAAAGAGGCTGAATCCTCACCACTGACACTGGAGAGGGACATTCAATTGGAATACAAATGGATACACTTAGTATTTCCAGATGCAGACCTCTCTGCATCAAGCACAATTTCCCTTAAGAGCATACAGGGAATACACTCAGCCTGGGGTCTGAGTTTCTATCTCTGTCTCTCCCCATAAGGCTCCTCACTGGCAGAGCTGCAGTGTTAACTCCTCAGCCGAGTGCCCAAGCCAAGTCCTTCAGCACCCTCTCTGTGAAACCAGTGCTTCATGTCCCTGCTCCAAGTAGCTCACACACACACACACACACACACACACACACACACACACACACACACACACACACACACACACACACACACACACACACACACACACACACACACACACACACACACACACACACACACACACACACACACACCTGGGAAAGGCTGGCACAGATTACTTGTTCTACCAACTTTGCCCAGAGTATAAGGTAGATTCCCTGTTACCAGTCAGGGTATCCAATTATACTGAGTAAACTTAATATTAATACAAATGGTAATGTTGACTAAACAGCCAAGCTTTCAGAAGTGGCCACAGTTATCACCAAATAAATATATACAAATACTCTCAAAGCTTAAATATTTTCTAAAAAGGATCAGCCACAATGGAAAGTTTAAATATATTTGATAATAAATAATAAAAGAACATGAAAATACTAAATATCTATTAACAGCAAACACCAGAATTTAAGTCACAGGAAATAGTAAAAATAACACCGATGGAAAGTTTCACATAGATACAGAAAAACAGTATCTACCTAATCTTACTATTTGTTCCTGAGTGACTAAAAGAATTACTGTTCCCTAGTGAAGTTACTTACTACTGCAAGGCAAGATGACATGGGTGAGGGTCTTTTTAGTCAGGTTTCCAAGAACAGACTACCCCTGAGACTTTAGTCTCCTCTAATATGAAAACATTATTTTTGTATAGAATGACATCACATACATCTGGCCATCTGACCTCTGGTTCCCACACTATTATCAACACGAGATGTTGCTAGGATTTAGCACCTATGTGCTACGATATGTATCTGGAGCTTTTCTAAGATCTGTTGCAGAATCTGGAAGCCATTATACAATAAAACCATTCCACTCTTCCTACAGGAGCTACAAACTATTCTCTAGCACAGACATTGCATCTCTTGTGCCCTTCAAAACTGTGGGATAACACCTTTATGCCTTAACCCATAAAGTAATTTAATTTCAAGAATTTTGTTTCAAAGTCAGGTTGATTAACCTCTTCTCTTCCAGTATATGCTGATTCAATGTATACATTTAAACATGTACAATAATGTATGTGCATTTTTTTGTCCAGGAGGGAACACTGTTGATACATTTTAACACAAGCAACTTTATAAATGCATATTTAAACACAAGCATCTCTACAAATCAGTTTGATACATATGTGACACCCATGCATAACATTCCTCCCTGGTTTGCAGCCTACGACTGAGATAAACCACTTAGTGCTCTTCTCCCTCTGAAGAAATCTGGCTAAGAACAGCCCCCACCTCATGATTCAAAGCATCCACCTGCACAACAAATTTTTTGCTTTAATCTGGACTGGCTAGAACTTGGGGGTCCTCCCAAAGCTTCTTTAAGCTCCTGGAATGCTTGCTCTCATGCTGGGGTCCACACTACCATATCTGGCCTGTTCTTCCTTGTCAGGAGCAGCTAATGGTACTATATCTCGGGACAGACTTTCTGTAGTACCCTGCTGTCCCTAAGAATGTCCTTACCTGCTTTTTGGTAACAGGTGCAGGCCATGCCTGAATGGCTTCTATTTTGGCAGGTTCTGGCCTGATCTTACTACTCCCCACTCTATGTCCTAGGCAGGAGACCTCTGCCATACCCACCTGACATTTGCTGGGCTTGGTCAACCCTGCCCTCTGTAGTCTGTCCAGCACCTCCCTGACATGCTGAAGGTGCTCTTCCAGGAATGGCTGCAGATGGCAATATCATCTAGATAAGCAAGGGAAAACCCTCCTGCTCCTGCTAGGATGTGATCTACCAGCCTTTGGAAAGTCGCTGGGGCATTTTTCTTCGCAAAGGGCATCCTTGTGAACTCATATAAGCCAAAAGGAGTCACAAAAACTGACTTCTCTTTAGCACTGAGAGTCAAGGGCACTTGCCAGTAACCCTTGGTAAGATCAATGGTTGTAAGATACTTAGCCCCATCCAGCTGCTTTAGGGCCTCATCTGTCCTAGGCATGGGGTAAGCATCTGACTCTGTGTAACTATTTAATTTCCTGTAGTCCACACAGAACCTGGTGCTGCCATCTTTCTTTGATGCCAGCACCATTGTGGAGGCCCAGGGACTGTTGGACTCTTGAATTACCCCTAGTTCCAACATCTCCTGTATCTCCTCCCTCAGAGTCTGTTTGTCTCTTTCAGGCACCCTATAAGGGGCCTGTCTAATAGGCTGTTGGGGTCATGTATGCACCTGGTTTCCCAGTGAACACATCCCCAAACTCCTGTAACACTGCTTGGATTTCTCAAACCTGGGTAGGAGATAGTTGCTGGGACATTGCTACCCCCTTCCACTGAGGTGTCAGTCCGAGCCTCACTGAGATCAGTCACCAGATCTCCCTCAGACTCCTCCTGAAATCCACTGCAAATATTCAGCACAAGGGCCTCCCTATCATGGTAAGGTTTTATCATTTTAACATGGTACAATTTGTGCCCCTGTCTCCTGCCTAGCAGTTCCACCATGTAGTTAACATCACTTACTTTTCTTACCACCTTGTAGGGTCCCTCCCAAGCTGCTTGCAACTTGTGTCTGACAGGAATGAAAATCATTACTTGCTGCTCTATTGCATAGTCTCTAGCTTGAGCATTCATGTCATACCATACCTTTCTCTGTTGTTGAGCTTCTGCCAGGTTCTCCTGGGCCAAACCCATGAGTTCCCTGAGCCTTGTCCTGAGATTTAGGATGTATTCCACAACAGACTCCTTGTGAGCTTCACACTCACCTTCCCACTCTTCACGAATCAAATGTAGAGGTCCCCTCACCCTATGCCCATACAACAACTCAAAGGGTAAAAAACCTGTGGATTCCTGGGGAGCCTCTCTGTAAGCAAACAACAGAGGGGGCAAATATTTGTCACACTCCCTCTTAAACTGGTCTGCAAATGCTCGTAGCATGGACTTGAGTGTAGAGTTTAACCTTTCAACAAGAGCATTAGTCTGGGGAAGGTAGGGGGTGGTCTTCAGGTGCTTCACCCCACAGTACTTGCACAGACAAGCCAGCAGGTCTAAAATAAAATTGCCACCTATATCAGTCAGTATTTCTTTTGGAAACCTACCCTGCTAAAAATCTCTAACAAAGCATTTGCCACTTTTTCTGCCTCAGTGGAGGACAAAGCCACTGCCTCAGGGTATCTTGTCACACAGTCTACTACCACTAGGATATACTTTTTCCCTGTGGAACTTGGGGAACTCAGAGGCCCCACAATATCCATAGCTACCCTCTGAAATGGCACCTCAATCACATCAAAGGAGCTTTCACCTTGTCTCCTGCCTTGCCTACCTTTTGGCACTGCTCAAATCTCCTGCGGTACCCTGTTGCATCTCTGGAAATTCCAGGTCAATAGAAGTTCTGCATAATATGCCTCTTTGTATGCTTTATGCCCATATGACCTGCAAAGGGAATATCATGGGCTATGGCTAGAAGTGCCAGATGGTAGGCTCTAGGCACTACCAACTGCTGTATCCTCTCAACTTCTATCCCTCCATCAGGGGTCCATTCTCTATACAGTAACCCTTTGTCCCAGTATACATATTCCCCCTTCCCTTGAGAATCAGGTGCCTCCCTAGCTACCTGCCTCAGGCCTTGAAATGTAGGGTCTGAGAGCTGAGCTTGTCTCATCTCTCTCTTTGTAACCCTTCCCAGCTCCCCTTCCACAGGAAGTCTGGCATCCTCTGACAGTGGTGCCTCACTGTCAGCCTGGGTACTACTACTCACCTCTACCTCTGCAGTCACTCTGTCCAAGGGTACTTCATACCCACAAGTAGCTGTGGCTCACCTTCAGTCTCACTGCTACAGCCTAGCTTCCCCCCTAAAGTAACCACCTCATCAGTCCTGGCTGCAAGTATGTGGTCTGTCTGGGTCTCCCCAGGCTACCGGACTCACATGCTTGTCTACAAGCCTGACTGTGGGTAACACAAGCACATGGTTCTGCACTATCAAAATCATTCCCTATCAGGACATCAGCAGGGATATCCTCAAACACACTTACTTGTTGGCTTTCTTTTCCACCCTCCCAGTCAAGGTGAACCCTAGCCAGAGGTATTTGGAATGGGATCCCTCCTAAAGCTCTGACTGGAGTAAATCGCCCAGGCAAATAGTGCTCCTCTGCAACCATTGCAGGCTTCACAATGGTTATGTCTGAGGCTGTGTCTCTCTTAACAATGGCCTCTTTGACATTCACTATGATAGGATATAACCTCTTTTTTTACTCAGAAAGTTTTTATTTTCAAGTAATGATATATAATTGCATAACATTTTAAAAATTACATTTTGCATAACTATATACAATATATACAGCAGCCTGACATTGATAATAGTTTTGGTTGTAAACAAGTTATATTAGTTATAACAATCTGTTCATCAGAGAATATCAGTTCATTGATGTAAAGTATCAAGCAATGACAAAACCTTTTCCATGGATTGTTAACCAGTGGTCTTGGAAAAATCCTTAGCCTTTTAATTTTCATTTCCATCAAAACTGAGCTCTTCAGTAGGGCGTAGAAATCTTCCAAAGTTGGTGATATGTTTGAGTTCCATCTCCTGGTTATACATTTCCTTGAAATTGCAAGTATTGTCCATAACAAATACATATTTGTTTTGTTCAGTCGCGGACCTTTGTTCACATTCAAAAGGATCAGTGCTTTAGATATGATAAAGGAATCATTAAACAAAGCTTGTAAAAATGTATTAATTCCATTCCAATATGATTTAATTTTAGAACAATCATAAAAAATATGATTCCAATCTGCTCTATGTGTCTGTTCAGATCTCCAACATATTCCATTTGTGGAGGATCTGAATTTAGTAATTTTATCTGGGGTTAAAAATGCTCTGTGTATATATTTCCAATTAAAGATTTTCCAATATTGTGTGTGGGAAGGGTATTTAACTGATAACAAAATGTTTACTTTCATTTTTTCATTTAATTGTAATGAATAACCTTTTGAGATGTATTGCCGATAGGAAGCTTTAGGTGTTGTATTATAGATTATTAATTCTTTATATCAGTAGGATATACTATTTCCATTGTTATGGTCATTATATATAATTCCATGTAAATGATTTATGAGTTTTGGTATAATTTTACAAGAGGAATTATTAATTATTCTGCATAGATCTTGGGTATACATTAAAATGCTTTGTAGAGTCAGCCAATGCTGTGATTGAATTTTATAAGTTGTTTTTGTCTCTTGTATGTCTAAAGCTTTTAACTCTTTAATGCATTGTAACCAACAATAACGTTTATTTTGTTCCCATGAAATGATTACTTCTCTATATATTTTATGTGGATAGTCTTTTGTTATGGTAAAAGGTACTAAGAGGTTACTCCAAAGCTTTAAGTCCATATTAGTATTTATGAGTTTCCTAAATGAGTTGATGTAGTAATTAATTAAATGTGTTTTAATAGGTTTTGCTATATTGTATTGCATGCAAATATTTAGTAGCTACCAAGGCTTATTAATTTTATCTAATATTGAAAACTTGTTTAGAAGGGTAAACTCATTTGTTGATATAACAGTTAGTAGTTCTTTCCAATTAGCAAGGTGATTTCGATTTATCCAGTCTATTATATTTTTGAATATGGATGCCTTTATATATGTTTCTATATCTGGAAAGTTTAATCCTCCAAGTTTCCATGGTCTAATATGATGCATTAGGACAATACTATTTCTCTTAGGGAACCATAAGAATTTTAATAAAGATTAATTAATTTCTTTGAAAACACAATTTTCAGGAGTTGATTGAATAGCTGTAGCCACATACAAAATCTTGGGTAGTAAAGCCATTTTTTATTAATTGTAGTTTGTCTTCAAAGGTTAATAGTACTTTATTCCATCTATCAATACAAATTTGTATTGTATTAATAATATTGTTGTCATTTATTGATGTTATCCCTTTTAGATCTTTACTTAACACTATTCCTAAATACTTTAGAGTAGATTCTTGCTTCCCTACAATATGGTTTTCCTTAACCTGAACTTCTTTTTTTATTTAAGAATAAAAATTTAGATTTTGATCTATTAAAGTGAAGACCTGAAATCAAATAAAAATTCTCAATCACTTCATCCAACTCCTCTAAGGACTATTTAGAATTGATTAAGGTTAGTAGTATGTCATCGGCAAAAAGCATTATTTTAGAATTATATTGATTGTATACATCCACCCATTCTATTCTTTTAGATTATTACGTATTGTTTCATCAAGTACTTCAATGGCTAGAGCAAAGAGAATAGGCAACAGATGAGCCTTGTTTGGTGCCTTTTGTTATATGAATAGATTCCAATGTGAAAGAGCCTAATTTCACATAGGCCAAATTGTATGTATATATATATATATATATATATATATATATATATATATATATATATATATATATTTTTTTTTTTAAATAAGTGGATGAAACAAGGGGAAAGTCGAATAGTGCTAATATTCTAAACAGATAATCCCAATTTAGAGAGTCAAAGGCTTTTTCTATATCCAAACCTACTATAAGTGTCTCTCTATTTTCTTTATTTATGAAATCTATAAGAGTGAGTATCCTTTTGATATTATCGTGTGTGTGTCTATTATATATAAATCCTGTTTGGTCATTATTAATTGTTTTAGATAATTATATCTTGATTCTATTAGCTATAATTGACATTAATATCTTGTAATCATTATTCAGTAGTGATATGGGCCTATACGAAGTACATAAATTTGATGTTTTATCCTCTTTTAGAATCGGGGTAATTAAAGAATATTTCCAAGAGGGTAGTATTACTGCATTTGACTGAACTTCTGTTAAAGTTTTATGGAGAAGGGAGATTATGTTTAGAGGGAAAAGATTGTATAATTCCATAGTAATACCATCTATCCCTGGTGCTTTGTTAGTCTTGCATTCTTTAATTCTGTCAATAATTTCCTTATAGGATATAGGCTGTTGTAATTTTGATTTTAATTCTTCTGTTTTTTTTAATATTGATAGAATTAATATTCAAGTTTAGTTGGTCAACATAAGAACACTCTTTTTTAAAGTGTTCCCTGTAGTGATGCCTGAATGCATCAAGAATATCTCCTATGTCTGATACTTTCTTTCCTTTCATTTTGTTAATAATGTTATTAATATTATTAGCTTTGATTTGTATTTTGACTCTTGTGGATAAGTTGTGTAGATATTTTGGAGTGGTGGCTAAAGAATTTACTTTTAATTTTTCTAAAGCTAAACTAGTTTTACGTGCTAATATTTTATTATATTTATTATTTAATTCCTCTATTTTCTTTCTAATTTATGGAGAGTCTTGTTTTTTTTTCAGATTTTCTTGACGTAAGTTTGGATTGTATGTTTAATAATTCTGTGTCCCACTCTTTTAATTTATTTTTGTATCAACTAATGATTTTACCAAATATATAAGCTTTTAATGAGTCCCATATCATTACTTTATTAATTTCTGTTGTATAATTAGTGTCTAGAAAAAAAACTTTAATTTTGATAACAACCAGGGTTTAAATTCTTTAATTTTTGTTATATATGATGGAATTCTAGAGGAGAGGATTAAAGGTTTGAAATCAGTTTGGATTTTTAAAATCAAAGAATCATGGTCTGAAAAGGGACATGGAATACTCGAGAAATTATTCATTTTTAAATGCAGATCTTGAGAAATTAGTATTTTGTCTATTCTAGTTTGGTTGCCAAATCTATGGTCTTAGTGTGTAAACAATAAAGGCTTATCATCTTTTAGATTAAATGTATCTAGTAAATGAAATGAATCAATCCACTTTTTTAAAAATTTAGAGATGGAAGAAGTCCGAAGTGGTCTCATGTTAGTAGAATCTAGAATGCATTTGAAATTTCCTCCCATTATTAAATTATCCTTATAATTATTAGAGATAAAATCCAGGAAACCAGTATAGATTTACTAAGGTTCATATTCTGTTTTTAAATTTGATTGCTACAAAAGCCATGAGACGTTCTTTGTCTTCATGTTTATAAATGATTTCTGGCATTATAATATTCTTTTTCCATAAGATTGTTACACCTTTAGTCTTTGTCTTATGAGTTGATTGAGCTAGGATTAAATAATCTTTAGGATTCCAAGAATAACTATCATTTGTTTTGAAATGCATCTCTTGAAAGAAGACTATCTGAGCTTTGTTCAATTTTAGATATTTCAGTAAGTTTGATCTTTTGCTTGGGTTGTTTAAACCATTGGTATTTAAGGATAGTAAGGTTAAATCCATATCATATTATTGTCAAAAAGATAAGATTTTATTCCTTTTCTTTTCTTTTTCCCTTTTTTTTGACTGTGTAATATAATCCTCTGATAATAGCAAATGTCTTTATGTGTAACTATTTAAAGCAGATTGTCAAACTTTTCACTATTATAAATATCCACAGAGTACTATTTTGGCCAGACTTAAAAAGAATTTTGTTATATGATATCAAGATAAACATGACAAAAAATGATATAAGTGAATTCCACTCTAGACATGGAATGAAAATCATTCCTAATCTAATAGATAAAAATGAGTCTTAGATTATCACTCATACCTTTAACAGACATAACAAACCTCTGAGCTCCATAAACTATACTAATATGTGGAGAATAGTTTGTAAAGATAAAATGTCTATGTTCTATGAATAGTATTAATGATAAATAAATATGTGTGTGTGTGTGTTTCTCTTTCTAAGAACTTTCACTCAATTAGATAGTCTTATAATATTCTACTGTCCATAGATTTGATAATAACATTAGCTGTAGTTATAACTGTTCAACAATGAAAGTTTATATAATATGAACAAGCGTTCTTGTTATATTCCTTTAGATATTCTCCCTAATGGATATGGCTGAATTGTTTGGGATGCAGCACAAATGGTATTACTCATATGAGAAACAATACTTCATAGCAAATTGATTAATATGTATTTAATTAAAGTTTTACTAATATCTGCAATTACCTTCCATAAACTCCTATTCGGATATCAGAAATCACGCTAGTCCAGTCATTGGAGAATACAAATCACAGTTAAAGGCATTGTATGCATTAACTTGTTTCTTGAAAGATATAGAAATATTATTTAATAACTTATTCTTTAGTAATATTGGTAAATGTTACAGACTGTGATTCCCATGCAGAGACAAGATCAGGAGTAATGGGTTAAAATCTATTCAGTTCCAATGTTATACATTTCCCTAGTAGCTAAAAGGTCTGAACTATTGTGTATAATTTTATAATAGACTCCAGGTTGTGACAAGTTATTTTCTCTAGGTGTCACATTCATGCTGATTTCCTACATATTCTTATTTTAATGTCAACTTGAAGTGCATTTGGTCTGAAGTAATGTCTTAATGTTAAACATAAACCGGATAAGTTTCTAGAACAAGCAATCAATCTAAACAAATGTCTTAGATTATTATGTAATCTACCAGTTATATCATAGTAACAACACATACACACTTTTTTCTATCAACTTTGCTGATTAAACTTGCCCATAAATAGCTGAATTAAGAGATTAACAAAACAATTATAATTGTAAAGATAATTTGTCCAGTATTCAACTACTATGAATGTTTCAAAAGAATTTACACCTCTTTTTATATTGAATGTTATATAAGTTCAAAAGCTGTCCTCTATAAGGAAGGCTGTTTTGCACATTGCACTGAGTCAATTAGCAGTATCAATAATTATATTGAAGCTGTTGCAAAACTGGATATCACACTATCAGTAAGATGTTCATTATGCATAACTAATGCTGCAGTTGTCATAATTAGATGTATAAAGCCGAAAGTAGGCTTCTCTCTAAATTCAAGAATTAAAAATATTCATTGCACAAAGTAATACAGTAATAGCTATGAAAATTAAGTAAGAGTGTGTTTTGCAAACTCAAGGTATAATACTTGTAGACTTTTCATATTTGTGACTCATTTTCTGGGTTATATATCTTATTTCTAGTGTGTAATGCTTAGTGAAAACACAAATGACTGCTTAACTGTGTTCATTACGGCTGTGCCTGCCAAAAATCATCTCGGAAGCTTCGCAGAGCCATTTGGAAGTGATGTCATTGTTTTCGGTTGCATGAGAACCTAAATGCGGTGAGAAAACAGCTCAGACTTCAAGGGAAGCAGACTAAAACATTTGTGAGGCTTGGAAATTAAAAAAAAAGCTTCACTTCTGCCTCCCAATTGAGATCTCCCTTCCCTCTCTTCTTCCCCTCCACATTCAACCATACTAGCAAAGAAAAATGGAAAAAAAACAAGAAAAGACAAAGGGGAAGCAAACTGAGATCCAGGCAGCTGACAAACCAAGAAAAAACACCATTGACCATCTGAAACCACAGACTCCCAGATCACAAAGCATTAGCAAAGTTACCATTCACTCAACAATCAAAACACCGACACACAATCCACATCCTCCCAAGTGTGCTAAGAACACAGCAAAGGCTTTCCAAGCAGGCAAGCCCTACAACAGCTTTGTGTGATATCGGTTTTCCCTCTTTTTATCCTCCCTTTCCTCCCTGTATTTTCAGCAACCACTTCGTAGAACACTCGAACAGCTGCCAAAGCTTAACCACAAACATAGATAGTGCTTTAAATGTTTACAACAGTCACTAAATCCACCAAGAAATTAAAGATATTCATTACACAAAGCAATACAAAAACAGCTACCAAAAATGAGTTAGAATGCTTTTTGCAAACCTTAGATACAATACTTATATACTTTTCATATTTATGGCTTGTTTTCTCGCTAATATATCTTATTTTTATTGTGTTATGCTTAGTGGAAACACAGATGACTGTTTAAGTATACTTATTATGGCTGTGCCTGCCGAAAATCATCTTGGAAACTTCGCAGGGCTGTTTAGAGGTGACATCAGTGTTTTCCATTGCCATGGGAACCTAAACTCAGTGAGAAAACAGCTTAGACATTGAGGGAAGCAAATTGAAGCACTTGTGAGGCTTGGAAATTAAAAAAGCTTCACTTCTGCCTCACACTTAAGTGAAGTTTCCCTCCTTTTTCTTCTTTCCCTCCCCATTCAACCAGACAGAAGAGAAAAAGGAAAAAAAAAAAAAAAACAAAGAGGAAGCAAACCAAGATCCAGAGGGCTGCTGAATGAAGAAAAAACACCAGCGGTCATCCGAAACCGCATACCCCCTCTTCACAAAAGCACCGGCAAAGCCACTAGTCGCCCAACAACCAAAACACCAATACACACTCCATATTCTCCCAAGTGAAACAAGAACACAGCAAAGGCTTTTCAGGCAAACAAGCCCCACAACAGCTTCTATGCATTATCATTCATTTTTTTTCTCTCTCTCTCTGCATTCTCAGCAACCACTTCATAGATCACTCTAACAGTTGCCAAAGCTTAACCACGAACATAGACATTGCTCTAGCTGTTTACAACAGTCATTAAACATTTAAATACTTCAATCATGAGCACAAGAATGCATCCCTGAACAACAAACAGCCATATATGTATTAGGAAGCTATTCAAGGATACCTCGGCACAAAACAATTGCAACAAGCCGTTGCAGTGCTATTTTGTTATACAAGACAACAGGAACAAGCACAAATCATCCAGTAGGAGAGGACACATTTTAACATCATAGAGAATACTATAATTAAAAAAAAATCCTAATAAAAAATAGAAAGTGCCTAATTTAATCAAATCAGAGCACTCATATAAATTCAATGAATAGAAGCAACAATACAATAAGAACAGTCAGGAACCACAGCAATAGCTATTTATATTTGTGTACTATAGAAGTTAATGATAAAAAAAAACTGGGGACTAATTCACTAATAGAGCAAGTCAGTTTAAGTTGACCTACCTGTACTTTATAAGAACCCTTCATTCTTGAGTTACGCAAAAATTAAGCAACACAGTTTGCAGTTTGATTATTTATCTTTTATTTTAGACAAAAAAAGGAAGAATACACTTTCATTTTGACTAGTTTCTGATAACAGTTTATGTCATAGCTAATTCTTTGAGAGGGTAGAATAAAACAGTTATTTTTTTTGCAGTAGTTGATTTAAGTTCAGTCTTTTGTTTTTTCTTTCTGACATCAGTCCAGGCACTTGTTTCTTTTATTCTCTTGAGAGGTTAGGATATCCATTCCATGTCTTCTGGTATAGAAATCACATTATTATTTTTGATGAAAGACAATGCTTCTTCTAGATAATTAAGTGTTCTCATCTCCTTGGCAAACAGGATTTTAATCTTAGCTGGGAAGGCAATCTGAGCTTTGATATTGTTTTGCTTTAGTAATTTTATCATTGGCCATACTCTTTTTCTCTGTTCTGTTACTCTGGTAGAGTAATCATTGTCAAACCTTATCAAGTTCTGATTATACTTTAAAGGTGCTTTCCTCTAGGCAGATCTTAAAATTAGTTCTTTATCCAAATATGAAAGGAATTTTATAACTATTGATCCGGGAGGGGTATTTGCTGATGAAGAAGCAGATTTCCCCAGAGCTCTGTGAGTTCTCTCGATACCAAAGGAAAAGCCTTTTAAATCTAAGAAATCAGGAAGCCAAGTAGTTAATGAAATGATATCCTCACCTTCTGTGTTTTCTGGTAACCCGAAAATTCTGATGTTGTTTCTCCTCTCTGTTTTCTAAGTCATCTATTTTGTTTAGCAGCCAAGTATTTTGTTTCAGAAGATATTCTTTTTGTGTTTCTTCTTTGATTCTCAGTTCAATGGCATTTAGAGATGTTTCAATATTCACTATTTCTGATTGGTGCTGTTGTAACAATTCCTTAAAAGTATCAGTCTGTTTCTGGCGGTTTGTTTTAAGATTCTCTAAGTTCTCTTTAAAGTCATCCATCTTCAGAGATAGCTCCTGTAAGGTAGTTGTCATCATTTGAATTTCCTTTCTTAAGGCTATATCAGGATGTGAGTTTCTTGAGTTCATTTTCAGTGACTGAAATATTCTACATGTTCTTCTGACAGGAAAATTTTGATGAAAGTCCACAAAAATGACTATTTATGTAGTTTCACTACTAAAAACTCCTGATGTCCACCACGGCAGTAAAACTTAATAGTAAAATCAAAACTTTAATAAAAAGAATATAACATAAAATAAGCAGTCCTCAGTCTTCCGATAAGTGCTTTCGGCAAATAACCCTTCCTCAGATCGTATAAAAAGGACTGTTCAGCTTTTGTATTTATAAGGCATCAGAGCCATTCCTCATTTAGTTCTCTGACACGCCCTTGTTGCAAACCAAAAGGAGGCCAGCTAGCAGAGAGGTATAATTTCCTTCATTGTAATTAAAAGGGCAGTGCTTCTCTTTACTCTAGGATTGTATATGAGAAAACTAATAGCTATGGATGTGAATACATTATATGAATGAAGCAACATTCAAGTAAACTTGCTAATCATATTCCTTCTATTCTTAAGTGCAAGTTTTAATGGCACAATAGTATTCAAGCCTGGTGATCTGTTTGCTCTTAAATTAATTATCCAGCATGTTTCCTTAGCTCTGTGCGATTATGAACATCACCTCCTCTTGTGGTCTGACAGACTGCCTCTATGGCCTTAAATACAAAGTAATGAGAAGGATACTGTGCTACGTGGGCTGCTAAGGCATTATTGGGATCTTTCTGTTTGATGTCCCTCAAATGTCTGAGGATACATTCCTTAAGACGTTGATCTGTTTTGCCAACATAGAAAGCACTACATTGGCAGCAAGTCGCTAAGTATATGATGTGGGAACTAGTACAATTAGCATAGACATTAAAATTGTACTGTTGCCTGGAGTATGGATGTACAAAAACATTGGAGCTGTCAATGGAGTTGCAAGTTTTGCATCTTAAGCACTTGAAAGTGCCCTTTCTATTAGAATTGGGCCTATTTCTTTCAAATCCATCTTTGTTGCAAATGAGACTTTTCAAATTCTTCTTATTCTTGTATAGGAATCTTGGCTGTTCACCTACAATATCTCTTATTTTGTCATCAGTTGTCAATACCGGCCAAAACTTCCTAATAACTTCACATACTTGATTATTGTCAGCAGTGTATGTTAACAAACATTTAAGTTGCTGTGATTGAGTTTTAAGATCCAGGCTCTCATGATGACTCAATGTGGGTTCAGAGAAGTAGGGACGTCCCTTTCCTCTCCTTAATTCCTGTGGACCATGCTTCAATCTTAAATTCTTTCTTTTATAGGATCTTTTACTTAAATGTGTCTCAATATTTCTCTGTTCTGCTACAAAGTCTTCATTCTCAGTACATAATCTTGAGGTTCTTAAGATCTGATTCTCAAAGATGTTATCAAAAATATGTCCCGGGTGCACACTCCCCCTATGCAGATAATGATTTCTCCAGGTTTCTTTTTTTATGAATTTCTGTACTGATACCTCTATCAGGATGCAGATGAATCTTTACATCCAGAAATTCTATGGTCTCCGAAGAATGTTTAACCACAAACTCTAGAAAGTCAGTGCTCTCGTTGATAAAGTTGACAAAAAGGTCCAATTGTGTAGAGCTGCCTCTCCAAAGGATAAAGACATCATCCACAAAATGGCCGTAGTACACTAGATATTGTTTCCAAGTGCTGGGTATCAGTTCATTATGTTCCCACTCAGCCAGAACCAAATTAGAGTAACTATTTCCACATCGGGTGCCCATAGCCACACCCCATGTCTGCAAATAGAAAGAATCCCCATACATAAAGATGTTATTTTCCAATACAAGTTCCAGCAAGGAACATATTGGTTCTACTTCCATACTGTTCCTTGCTAGGAAAGATCTTATTGCCTGTAGACCATAGTCATTCGGAATCACCATAAACAAACTCTTGATGTCCATTGTCACTAGTAACAAATCTTCATATTTCTTGAGGTCCTTAGTAACTAAAAAGAGTTTTTCCAGAAAATCTCCTGAGTCCTTCAGTACAGCTCCTGCTAGTGGCAGGGTCTTCTTTAATTCATTCTCCTCGTACATGGAAACAGGTTCAGTTACCTACCCCCTACCAGAAACTATGGGACGTAGGGGTGGGTCAACTGGATCCTTGTGAATTTTGGGGAGTCCGCTGATGTATGGAAACATAGGTTTAGGGCAATCAAAGAACTCATATAGTTCTTGTGAGACATAGCCTCTATCAATAGATCATATAGATGGCTATGAAAACAATCTACCTTAGTCGTAGCTTCACTGCAACTTAATCTCTTATACGTTCTTTCATCATCCAGCATAGAGAGCATTTTATGCCTGTACCATATGGCTTGCATCACTACTATACATCCTCCCTTATCAGCAGGCTTGATGACCAAGCTGTCTGTCTCCTTTAGCTGCTTCAGCATTTCATTCTCATTAGTAGTTAAATTGAAGAAACGTCCTTGTCCTTTGGTTGTATTACCCCTTAGTTTGAAGAAAGATGATGCTTCTTCTAGATAATTAAGTGTTCTCATCTCCTTGGCAAACAGGATTTTAATCTTAGCTGGGAAGGCAATCTGAGCTTTGATATTGTTTTGCTTTAGTAATTTTATCATTGGCCATACTCTTTTTCTCTGTTCTGTTACTCTGGTAGAGTAATCATTGTCAAACCTTATCAAGTTCTGATTATATTTTAAAGGTGCTTTCCTCTAGGCAGATCTTAAAATTAGTTCTTTATCCAAATATAAAAGGAATTTTATAACTATTGATCCAGGAGGGGTATTTGCTGATGAAGAAGCAGATTTCCCCAGAGCTCTGTGAGTTCTCTCGATACCAAATAAAAGCCTTTTAAATCTAAGAAATCAGGAAGCCAAGTAGTTAATGAAATGATATCCTCACCTTCTGTGTTTTCTGGTAACCCGAAAATTCTGATGTTGTTTCTCCTCTGTTTTCTAAGTCATCTATTTTGTTTAGCAGCCAAGTATTTTGTTTCAGAAGATATTCTTTTTGTGTTTCTTCTTTGATTCTCAGTTCAATGGCATTTAGAGATGTTTCAATATTCACTATTTTTGATTGGTGCTGTTGTAACAATTCCTTAAATGTATCAGTCTGTTTCTGGCGGTTTGTTTTAAGATTCTCTAAGTTCTCTTTAAAGTCATCCATCTTCAGAGATAGCTCCTGTAAGGTAGTTGTCATCATTTGAATTTCCTTTCTTAAGGCTACATCAGGATGTGAGTTTCTTGAGTTGTTCATTTTCAGTGACTGAAATATTCTACATGTTCTTCTGACAGGAAAATTTTGATGAAAGTCCACCAAAATTACTATTTATGTAGTTTGACTGTTTATCTATAAGTTTTTGTTATTATTTCTCTAAAAAAAACATTTTCTGTTTAAATTAACTGGTTTATGGAGCTCTAAAATTCTGCTGCATTCACTGTGCCATTCAGGCACTGCCCCCAGGATATAACCTCTTGTGGTAGTTGGCTACCCTTGTTGCCTCAAGAGAACCTACTGTTGACATTTTGTCATCCCCTCATCTTTTGTTCCCAGCCTTGCCTCTGTGGACATCTGTATGCCACATGGCTCCACTGGTTGCATTTACAACATCTAACCCTAGGTCCTGGATGTGTACCTGGATTAGTGGCTTCCCCTGCTACTAGCAGATTCTGTTGGGGCAGTCTGGGCTGCCTATCATGGGTTCCTTTAGACCCATAAGCAGTAGTGTGGGTCCCCTTCCTGTGCAGGGATACCCTGCTTGCTAGGTATAGGTCTCCCTTCTTCCCTAACTCCTCTGAAGTAGCACATTGTCTATCAGCTAACCAGATCCTTATGTCCTCAAGCAAAGTGCTAAGGGCTTATTCCCTCACCAAAAGTTCTGCCAGCCCTTCAAAGTGGTGACCTGACATCCATTCACCTACCTATGAAAATAAGTGCTCAGTTCAGCAACATATTCACATACACTTTCATCTGCCTTGTGTCTATGCTCACAAAACTTTTTCCTATAAGTTTCAGGTGTTAGTTTAAAAAATTCTAACAAACAGTTCTTAGCAGTATAATCAAAACATTCATTATCAGCAAGTTTAGACAGCACAGTTACAGCTTTACCATGGAGTTAGGGGGTCAGGAACTGTACCCAGAGCCTTTGGTCAACATTATACTATTTACATACCCTCTCAAACATATGAATGAAACTATCAGAATTATCCCCCTCTGTAAACTGCAGAAGAAATTTACTGAACTTTTATTATTCTGGGGTCTAGTTACTCCCTTCCCCATTACCTCCATGACTCTGGTGAAGAGTCAACATCTCCTTTTCATGCTGCCTCTGCTGCTCCTTTTCCACAGCTTCCATTTCCAAATGCCTGGCCTCCAACTAAAGTCTCTTTAGCTCCAGATGAATTTTTAAGTCCTCTGCAAAAAGGTTGAGCTGTCCATTCCCTGAGTGCTGTACATCTCCACGGCCAGTCTGATCATCCTCCTGATTGGTGCTTTCTGATGCAGCTGGGACTAAAGCTGCAATCATGTCTGCCTTAGTCAGGTTTCCATGCACTAGTCCCCTAGCCTGGCACATCTCAGCCAGCTGGCTCCTTGTCAGCTTTCCATACTCCTCTGCTGAGATGCTTGCCTGCTATCCTTGACTAACTAAGCTAACAAAAGAAATAAAACAATTGTGATCTGAACTCTCAGTATTCACTGTGTGGCTGATATAGAGTACAAAAATACCTTCAGTGATCACTGTACACAAGCTACAGGAGTTCACTATCCACACCACTTTGCCAATCAATTAATATGTGGTGTGGATATCCCACCACTGCCAAACAATTAATATGTGACACCCATGCACTGGCCCAGCAATCAAGAAGCTGCAATCCTCACCACTAACACCAGTGAGAGGCATCCACATAGGGGAGGATAACAAATACACACACAGTAAAGTACAATTTCCCTTAAGAGCACACAGAGACCACAGTCAGTATGGGGCTGGTTTCTCCCTTTCTCTCCAGATCCCCAGTACGACTCCCCACTGGCACAGCTATAGGGTCCAGATATCAGCCTAGTGGGCAAGCTAAAATCTCCAGCACCCACTCTGTCCAACCAGTGCTTCGTGTCCCTGCCCAAGTAGCTGACACACACACTTTGAGATATGAGTTACATACAAACACACAGACAATCCTGGGGAAGGCTGGCACAGATTCTCCAGCTGTGCCTCCTTTCTGCCTAGTCTAAAATGTAGTACCAGCTGCCACCACCCACTAATATTTATCAGCTACTAAAAAGGCCCTTACTAAAGTGCGTCCAGTTATTACTGTGCAATATTATTATCCAAATGGTAAGTGTGACTGAACAGCAAAGCTTATTGGAGTGACTTGGACATCACTATATACATGCAATGTACTGTAGAGCTTAAGTTATCTCTACAAAAAGCAGCCACAGTTGAAAGGTTTAAAATATTTAATAAATAATAAAACACAAAACAATACTTATTACTACACAGTGCTAGTCAAGAGTTCAGAGATCACAGAGAAATACTTAAAACGATACAGTAAAAAAGTTCTGACATCAATACAGAAAAAAAAATAATCTAATTTTCCTATTTCTGAGCTATAGTTAAGAGAAAACAGAGTTCTAAAATAAACTTACATATAGAGCATAGGGAGAGTGCTGGTGATGTTGGATGTTCTCAAGTCAAGTGCAAAATGCTTTGAGTCTCTCTGTCCTTAAATTGATAACACAGTACCACTGACTCATTTCAGATTACATAATTATTTTCTGTTTCCCAGGCTAACAGATGCTCAGAGCATAACAGCTCTTTTGATCTTGCACCTAGTCAGGAAGCTGCAGCAATAAAAGACATTATACATGCAAATTCTGGCAATTAACTCTAGTCTCAAAACAAAAGCAGTTCCTTCATCCAGACATCTCAGCTCCAGGTTTTGTGATCAAACAATTATACAATGCTTGACTTAACAGCTTTCCTCCAGCAGAGTGCACTGTTGTTACATTTTTGCAGTTCCACATTTAACACAATTTTCTTCCATTTAAGAGAACAAGCCTGTGGCTTATATTAATAATTACAAATTACAGAATTATCTACAAAATTCTATCTGGCTAGGCTGGCAGCCTTCACCTATCTTCACAACATATATGACATATAATTTCTTACAAAATTCCAGCTAGCTGTGCTAGCATATGTTACACATCCACTGCCTTACTTCTCCTAGCATGGCTGGCAGTACCTCCTGTCATCACATCTCTCCCCCTTTGAAGACTCAGCCTAGTTTTTCAAGTAGCCCTTGAGAAACTTTACTTGAGAGGAATGAAGCTAGCTGGGAATAAGTTATCCTATACCCTGTCTTGAGATACCATCTGCCTTGGCATTGATGACCCCACTACAGTGCTGCACTGTCCTATCACATGCCTGCAACCCTAGGCTTCACCATAAGTAACTTGGCATTTTGCTTGCAGGCTCACTGTAGCCAAAAATCCCCCTCAGACTACTCCTGTCTCCTATTTCAAATACTTAGCACCAGGGCCTCCTTATCATGGTAAGGTTTTATCATGATGACATGGTACAATTTGGGCCCCTGCCTCCTGCCTAGCAGTTCTATCATGTAGTTACTATCAGTGATTTTCCTTACCACTTGGAAGGGTCCCTCCTAAGCTATCTGTAGCTTATTGTGTCTGACAGGAATGAGAATCATCACCTGCTGTCCCACAGCATACTCTCTGTCTTGAGCATTCCTGCCATACCAGACCTTTTTCGGCTGTTGGGCTCCTGCCAGGTTCTCCTGGGCCAAGCCCATGAGTTCCCTAAGCCTTGTCCTGACATTTAGAACATATGGCACAGCAGACTTCTTGTGGGTTTTGCACTCACCCTCCCACTCAGCAAAAATCATATCTAAAGGCCCCCTCACTCTATGCCCATACAGCAACTCAAAGGGTCAAAAACTTCTGAATTCCTGGGTTACCTCTCTGTAAGCAAACAGCAGATGGGACAAATACTTCTCCTATTCTCTGTTAAACTGGTCTGCAAATGCCCATAGCAAGGTCCTTAGTGTAGAGTTTAACCTCTCCACAAGACCATTAGTCTGGGGGTGGTAGGGGGTGGTCCTTCGGTGTTTCACCCCACAGTGCTTCCACAGACAAGCCAGTAGGTCTGACATAAAACTGGCACCTCTGTCAGTCAATATTTGTCTTGGGGTACCTACCCTGCTGAAAATCTCTAGCAAGGCATTTGGCACCTTCTTTGCCTCAATGGAGGATAGAGCCACCACCTCAGGGTATCTGGTAGATTAGTCAACTACCACTAGGAAATACTTCTTCCCCCTGGAACTTGATGTACTCAAAGGCCTTACAATATCCATAGCTACCCTCTGAAATGGCTCCTCAATCACAGGCAAAGGCAAAGGAAGTCTGGTATCCTCTTACAGCGGTGCCTCACTGTCAGCCTGGGTACTACCCCTCACCTCTGCCCTTGCAGTCACCCTGTCCAAGGGAACATCAGTACCTATCGGCAGCTGTGGCTCACCTTCTGACTCACTGCTACAGGGTTGCTCCCTCCATGAAATAGCCACATCGCCAGCCCCGACTTTAGGTGTGGGGTCTGTCTGGGTGTCCCCCAGTCTACTAGACACACATGCCTGTCTTCAAGCCTGACTATATGTAACTGCAAGCACACAAGGTACTGCATTATCAAAATCATTCCCTATTAAGACATCTTCAGGACTATCCTCAAACACACCTACTTGCTTGTGTCCTTTTCCATCCTCCCACTCAAGGTGAATCCTGGCCAAAGGTATTCGGAATGGGGTCCCTCCTAAAGCTCTGACTAGAGTGGACTGCATAAGCAAGTACTGCTCCTCTTTAACCACTGCAGGCTTCACAATGGTTAAGTCAGAGGTGGTCTCTCTTAGCAGTGGCCTGTTTTTCACCCACTGAGATAGGATACAAATTCTGGTGATAGTTTGGTACTCCTGTTGTCTCCAGACTACATGCTGTTATTCCCACTTGCTGGCTACCCCATATTTTGTTCCCCACCATGCTTCCATGGACATTTGTATGCTACATGTCCCCTCTGGTTACATGCAAAATATCTAAACCTTGATCCTGGCTGTGTACCTGAACTAGTGGCTTCCCCTTGATCCTGGCTGTGTACCTGAACTAGTGGCTTCCCCTTTTACTAGTGAACTCTGTTGGGGTGGTTTAGGTTGCCCACCATGGGTTCCCTTATATCTATGTGCAGCACTGGGTATCCCCTTCTTGTGCAGTGGTGCCCTGTTTGCTAAGTAGGGATCTCCTTTTCTCCCCAGCACATCTGCAGAGTCATACTCCTGGTCAGCCAACCAGATTCTCATGCCCTCAGGCAAGGTGCTAAGGGCTTGTTCTCTCACCAGAAGGTGGTCCAGCCTTTCAAATATGGTGACTTGACACCCACTCACTCACCTATGAAAATAAGTGCTTAGCTCAGCAATATAATCACATACACTTTCATCTGCCTTACATCTATGCTCACAAAACTTTTTTCTGTCAGCTTCAGGCGTTAACTTAAAACATTCTAATAAACATTGCTTAACCTTGTCATAATTTAAATCGATAGACAATTTAGAAAGAGCTGTTACAGCTTTACCATGGAGTAGGGGGGTCAGGAACCATATCCAGAGACCTTGGTCAACATCATATTGCCTAAGTACTCTTTCAAATATATGAATAAAACTAGATCACCTTCTTTATGCTGTGGAATAAATTTACTGAACTTTATTCCTTCTGGGATTTGATTATTCCTTTCCCCATTACCTCCATGTTCCTGTTGAAGAGTCAGTTTGTCCCTCTCATGTTGAAGCTGCTTCTCAGTTTCTATTGGCCTGCAAACACTGCAATCTGTCATTTTCTTTGACCCCCAAATGCTGCAGTCTCTCTGCCAGTTCTAATTCCATGTGTTTGCCTCCAGTTCAAGTCTCTTAAACTTCAGAAGGGTTTCTAAATCCTCTGAGGAAAATGTGAACTGTCCTGTTTCTGAGGGCTGCACATCCCCATCACCAGACTGGTTGTCCTCCTGGTTGCTGGTCTGTGCTGCAGCTGCGACTAAGGCTAAAATAATTTCCTCTTTATTCAGGTCAGCATTCACCAGTCCTTTGGATTTGCACACCTTAGCCAGCTGGTTCACTGTCAGCTTGCTATAATCCTCTGCCGACATATTTGCCTGCTTTCCTTAACTAAACTACAATAAGAAAAATAACTAAAACTGTTGTGAAAAATGACCTCTGTATGTTTACCTTGTGGCTGCTGAGAGTGCAAACACCTTTAGTGACAACTGCTTACAGGCTACAGAAGTTCAATTAATATCACACACCACTGCTCACCAATATGTGTCATCCCTCCTCTGGGTCAGTAATCAAGGAGCCTCAATCCTCACCACTGACACCAGTGAGGAACATTCACTTGTTCACTAAGAACAAAAATGGATACTCGCACTATTTTCAGATGCAGCTCTGCACTAAGCACAATTTCCTTTAAGAGCACACAGGGGACACACTCCAGTCCTGGGGCTGGGTTGTCCTCTCCAGGCCCCAAATAAGACTCCACCTTTCTCACAGATGAAATTAGTGCTTTGTGTCTCTGTTCCAAGTGGCTGACACACACACTCTTTGAGATTTGATTTTCACTCACAAGCATACCTGGGAAAGGCTGGCACAGATTTACCTGCCATACCACCTTCACCAGACTCTAAGGTAGATTCACTGCCACCAGCCAGCTACTTTAAGGCTCTTATCAGGTTACCCAATTACTCTTACTAAAATCAATACTTATACAAATGGTAGTATTAACCAAGCAGCAAGAGTTTCAGGAGCATGAAGCCACAGTGGGTTCAAATTGTTCTATCATGGTGTGGATGGCAAGAGAAATGGGGTAGGGGTTATCCTAAAGGAACAGTATGCCAAGAGTGTTTTGGAGGTGAAGAGAGTGTCTGATAGAGTGATGTTTATGAAGCTTGAAACTGATGGTGTAATGTTGAATGTTGTTAGTGCATATGTTCCACAAGTTGGGTGTGCGATGGATGAGAAAGTAAAATTTTGGAGTGAGTTGGATGAAATGGTGGTGAGTGTACCCAAGGGTGAGAGACTAGTGATTGGAGCAGACCACAATGCCTATGTTGGTGAAGTGAACAGAGGGGATGAGGAAGTGATGGGTAGGTATGGTGTTATGGAGAGGAATGAAGAAGGTCAGATGATTGTGGATTTTGCGAAAAGGATGGACATGGCTGTGGTGAATACATATTTTAACAAGAGGGAGGAGCATAGGGTGACATACAAGAGTGAAGGAAGATGGACACAGGTGGATTATATCCTATGTAGGAGGGCCAGTCTGAAGGAGATTGGAGACTGTAAAGTGGTGACAGGGGAAAGTGTAGTTAAGCATCATAGAATGGTGGTCTGTAGGATGACATTGGTGATCAAGAAGAGGAGGAGGAGTGTGAAAGCAGTGCCAAGGATTAAATGGTGGAAGTTAAAAAAGTGTGATTGTGAGGTGGAGTTCAGGGAATAGTTAAGACAGGCACTGGGAGGCAGTGAAGAGTTTCCAAATAGCTGGGTAACTACAGCAGAGCTAGTGAGGGAGACTGCTAGAAAGGTGCTTGGTGTGACATCTGGACAGAGGAAGGAGGACAAGGAGACCTGGTGGTGGAATGAGGAAGTACAGGAGAGTATACTGAGGAAGAGGCTGGCGAAGAAGAAGTGGGATTCTCAAAGAGATGAAGAAAGTAGACATGAGTATAAGGAGATGTGACGCATGGTAAAGAGAGAGGTGGTGAAGGCTAAGGTAAGGCATATGGAGAGTTGTATGAGAGATTGGACACTAAAGAGGGAGAAAAGGACCTGTACCGATTGGCTAGAGAGAGGGACAGAGCTGGGAAAGATGTGCAGCAGGTAAGGGTGATAAAGGATAGTGAGGGAAACCTATTCACAAGTGAGAAGAGTGCATTGAGGAGATGGAAAGAGTACTTTGAAGGGCTGATGAATGAAGAGAATGTGAGAGAGAGAGAAGGTTGCATGATGTGGGGATAGTGAATCAGGAAGTGAAACAGATTAGCAAGGAGGAAGTAAGGACAGCTATGAAGAGGATGAAGAATGGAAAGGCTGTTGGCCCAGATGACATACCAGTGGAAGCATGGAGGTGCTTAGGTAAAATGGCAGTGGAATTTTTAACCAGATTGTTTAATGAAATTTTGGAAAGTCAGAGGATGCCTGAGGAGTGGAGAAAAAGTGTTTTGGTACCTATCTTTAAGAATAGGGGTGATGTATAGAGCTGCAGTAACTACAGAGGGATAAAATTGATCAGTCACACCTTGAAGTTATGGGAAAGAGTAGTGGAAGTTAGGTTAAGAAGGGAGGTGATGATTAGTGATCAGCAGTATGGTTTCATGCCAGGAAAGAGCACTACAAATGCAATATTTGCTCTGAGAGTGTTGTTGGAGAAATACAGAGAAGGTCAGAAGGAGTTGCATTGTTTCTTTGTGGACTTAGAGAAAGTATATGACAGGGTGCCTAGAGAGGAGTTGTGGTATTGTATGAGGAAGTTAGGAGTGGCAGAGAAGTATGTAAGAGTGGTACAGGATATGTACGACGGTAGTGTGACATTGGTGAGGACTGGGGTGGGAGTGACAGATACATTTAAGGTGGAGGTGGGATTACATCAAGGATCAGCTCTGAGCCCTTTCTTATTTGCAGTGGTGATGGACAGGTTGACAGATGAGATCAGACAGGAGGCCCCGTGGACTATGATGTCTGAAGATGACATTGTGATATGTAGTGAGAGTAGGGGACCAGGTTGAGAAGACCCTGGAGAGGTGTAGATATGCTTTAGAGAGGAGGAGAACAATGAAGGTCATCAGGGCTAAAACAGAATATATGTGTGTAAATGTGAGGGAGGGTAGAGGAATGGTGAGGATGTAGGGAGTTGAGTTGGTAAAGGTGGATGAGTTTAAGTACTTGGGATCAACGGTTCAGAGTAATGGTGAATGTGGAAGAGAGGTGAAGAAGAGAGTACAGGCAGGGTGGAATGGGTGGAGAAGAGTGTCAGGAGTGATTTGTGACAGACAAGTACCAGTAAGAGTGAAAGGGAAGGTCTACAAGAGGGTAGTGAGGCCAGCTATGTTATATGGGTTGGAGGTGGTGGCATTGCCGGAAAGGCAGGAGTCAGAGCTGGATGTGGCAGAGTTAAAGATGTTAAGATTTGCACTGGGTGTGACTAGGATGGACAGGATTAGGAATCAGTATATTAGAGGGTCAGCTCAGGTTGGACAGTTTGGATACAAAGCAAGAGAGGCGAGATTGCATTGGTTTGGACATGTGCTGAGGAGGGATGCTGGGTATATTGGGGAAAGGATGCTAAGGATGGAGCTGCCAGGTAAGAGGAAAAGAGGAAGGCCTAAGATAAGGTTTATGGATGTGGTGAGAGAGGACATGCAGGCGGTTGGTGTAAAAGAGCATGATGCAGAGGACAGGAACAAATGGAAACAGATGATCCGAAGTGGCGACCCCTAACGGGAACAGCTGAAAGAAGATGATGATGAGATGATGAAGCCACAGTGCCACCAAATAAATGCAATTACTCTTAAATGTTAAACTATTTTCTAAATGACCATACACAATGAAATGTTTAGATATATTTAATAATAAATAAAATAGAAAATGTGAAAATACTGAATATCTATTTACAATAATCACCAGAGTTTCAGTTCACAGGAAATATGAAAAATAACACAGGTGGAAAGAGTCAGGCAGATACAGAAAAACAATATTTAACTAGTTTCACTATATTTTCCAAACTGACTGAAGAATGAGTAGGTTACTTACTAAAACAAGGCAAGATGAAGTGAGTGAGTAGCCTCGTTAGTTCCAAAACAGAGTGCTGATTGTCGCTATCACATCTTTCACTAATATCTAAATACAATTTCAGTCTTGGCTATAGAATGATATCACATCTGGTCACCTGATTCTGTGGTTGCAACACTACCCCCTCTGACTAAAACTTGAGCCAGGATCGATCTGGCACAGATGTATCACAATACAGACCTAGAACTTTGGTATGGCTTATGTCAGCATCTGGAGACTGTAAAACAATTCTAGCCCTTTCATACTTCCTGCAGAGACTAACCAGCCATTCTCTGGCACCCCAGGGTAGCAATTAGTTCACCACTAAGGACAATAAAAGCAGGATCCCAGCCCAGACGTTGCATTTCTGGCTGCATTCAGACCTGTGAGATAAAAGCCTAAACCAAGTCATTTCATTTCAATGTATTTTTCTAAAGGTTAGCTGGGCTGTACTTAACCCCTTCCCTTCCAGCATCTTCTGTTAACATGTATACATTTCATCGGTTACAATGCAGTCTGACATACATATATATTTCTTTTCTGTCCAGCAGGAGCCACTGTTGATACAGTTTTAACACAAGCAACTTTACAAATACATTTTAACACCACATCTGTACCAGTCAGTTTGATATCCAAATGACATAAAATTATTTGCAAAACACCAGCTAGTTATTCTAGCATGTGTTACACATGCACTGCCCTACTCTCCCTGACATAGATGGCACTACCCCACATTATCACAGGGAGAATATGCATAGTTTCATCATCCCTAATGGTATTGAGTTTTTTCTCAGTCTGAGACTGTGAATGCTCCTGTGTCTTTTCTAATCATATTGTATGGTGGTAAGAGTGTCTCTCTCACTGTAGTGACCAGAAGGTTTGTTCTCTGATTCATGCTGAAAAGATATTCATGAATAAGACCATAATGTTTTTTGACCAATGGTTAGCCCTTCACCAGGTGTATCTAGACAATATACCTGGTCTAGATGGCTTTTAATTTTAGATTTTTATCCATCTAAAGGATTGGCATCTTAGTTATTTAGTATTTTATTGTTAAATGTTTCTTTTCTGGTGAGTTGCCTTCTTCTGTCTCAGACAGCACTATTAGGTTTATTTTAAAAGGAAAGGACCCCAACATCCTGAACAGCTGGAGACCCTTCGTCTTGCTCAAGAGCCTGTCAATTAGCACAGAGGATTGTAACTATAAGCTGTTACTGTGCTGCTTTCTGTAGTCCAGTGTTTGATTCCCTCTGGTTCCATTTGCCTACTACATAGATTTAAAAAAGTCACTTAACTAGACAATGGTCTGGGGATAATTGGGAAATTGGGCTCAGTTTCTCAATGGTCTCCTAGACCACATGCCTAGTAACTCTGTTTTAACAAGCTTTTGGGCAAATTCATCCAATTTCAGTGTGGGTCAGTGATGGGGAATATCATGAAACCAGAGGTTTAATTTCTTGCAAGGGGCAAGGACACAAGATACTTGTTCATAGTTAGGAAACTGCTGACTCATTCAGGCTGATTTACTGGTTCACTTAATCACCTGTGATATCATGAAGGACTTGGATAATATTTCATCTACAGCCCTGCATTGCTTTTGTTGGTAAGGGTTGGAGCACTGGGTTTGTCAGTTTTAGCAACACGTTTCCATGGTGAGGGGCTTCACCCACAACTGGAATGCTTGGTGTGATGATTTATTTGTCTTCACAATGCCTTAAAACAGTGCTTTTGACTCAGTCCATTCTTTTTGGTTTATTGATAAACATCTTTCTCAGGAGAGATTTTTTTCATTTCATTACTTCTTAAATGGCTTGTGTGATGAAGATGTGATTTCTGCTGTTTTTCTGATGATATTCTGTTTGTACTAAAGTATTTCTCATTCATACCTGAAATGCTTAGGCTTGTAAATACTTTGTTGCATTCTTTTCACTCCTATTCGAACTGGGACAAGTGGATCGATTTTATAGACACAGTTCCCCTCAGGCACTCCTTGTAGAGTTTGGACCTAGTAAGGACATGCTGGTATGTACATTTGCACTCTGAGCTGAGAGGAATTCAGCCTTCAGAGACATGCTTCCCTAAGAGGGCAGCTACAGCACAGCTCATAAAAGCTGCCAAGGTGAGGTTACTCTCTATTACAGGGACTATTCAGCATGTTGACCCACTCCCCACCTCCTGATTCCTACTTTGGGATGGTGGGGCTGATTGGAATTCATGAGCAGCAATAAATCAGCTGTAGGTTTCTTGCATAGCTGGAGGATGCCTAGACTCCAGCACCATGTAAAGAACAAGCCAATTGGGTGAACACAGAAGAGTCATCAGACAGGTCCTTGAGAGAGGCATAAAAGAAAAAGTATGGGATACTGGACATTTTAAACTTTACAGATAGATGAATTATGACCCTAAAGATATTTGGTGTTTAGATTTTGTTTCATTTATGGTGTTTTTGTTTTGTGCCTCCTTATATATGTTTCCTTGTATATAATGCTGTGTTATTTTCCTCTTTTCTGTGTTTTTTGATTTTGATCTGTGAGATTCTAGGATTCCATTTCTGAAACTGATATCTTTTTAATAAAAGTTTTGTCCTCTTTTTTTTTTTTTTTTTTTAATAAATGCTATGGGATCTTTTATATTCACCTGAAAAACCACTATCTCACACAGTTGATAGCTTGGTTTAAAGCCTCTTCAGAATTATTTCATCTCAGAAGTGCAGCATCCCCATTGAAAAATAAATTCAAGCACCTGGTACAGAAACAGACCCATCAGCTTTCTAATCCTTCAGGATCAAAGGTGGGCATGCTTCCTGTTTTGTCAAGTACTCTTTTCCAAGGCTTTCATGCCATAATTTTGAGAAAGAATTCTATAGCTCCCAAACTAAGTCTTTCAGAGTCCATGTAGAGTGGTATTTACATATTTAGATTGTTTAGGCTAATATATATCTATATCTATATCTATATCTATATCTATATCTATCTATATATGTGTGTGTGTGTGTGTGTGTGTGTGTGTGTGTGTGTGTGTGTGTGTGTGGGTATGTAACAACTTATTGAATAGTAGTATAATGTTTGTCTTTTCGGCTTTTCCCAGTTAGGGGTCACCACAGCGGAACTCCGGTCCGCTAATGATTGGCAGAAGATTTTTTTTATGGTGCCGAGTTGCCAGTCTGACACCCAACCTTCAGCGAAGGCACACCCATTCACACATATCTTTCGGAGGCCACACAACTGCAGGGAGGACATGCAGACTCCACACAGAAGGCACTCCAGCCGAGAATCGAACAGGAGAATCTCTTGCTGTGAGGCAACAACGCTACCGCTGTACCACCACGGCTATTGAATAGTAGTATAATAAAAGTTATAATACTGAAAGTAAAATCCCAAAATGTCAGAATGTTGAAACTTTACAAAGTTGAACTTAAAATACCTACTAACAGCATTCATGTACGATGCACAATGAGCCAACACACAACCAGTTTACTGACAATATCACTACTCTGTTAGTGAATCTCAGAAACAAGTACTAACATGGTTCCTGGGTGGAGCAAGTCCAGCTCTGTATGCATGTAGGGGGTTGGCTCTGGGCTTGATTCCACAAGACCTTCTCAGTGCAAGTGACCACTTACACTGAGAACATGTCTTTTGGACTCTGGTCCACGTAGCATGATTATTTATAGACAGACCTCACACTGAAGTAAGTCACACTGAGAGCAGGTCTTTTGGTATCAGTGCAGACTTATTTATATTAACTCTTTGGAATCTGGCCCATTTTGATTTCAACATTTTAGCATTTCAGCATTTTGAAACTTCAACATTGCATATTTAGTATCATAACTTTCAGTACACTGCCTTTTAGTTAAGTTGACATGGACTGTATATATATATATATATATATATATATATATATATATATATATATATATATATATATATATGGTATACATGGATTTGGTCGTACGACCAATTGTCGAACGCGAAAGCAGAATGGCAATTCCGCATAATTGTGTGCCACCCACACACCCCTACTTAAATATACCAACTCCGAGATCGCACTACAGTGGGGAAAAGGATATATTTCCTTATCCCCACTGTAATTGGCTTAAGCAAAAGTGCACTTTCGATATAGTGCAATTTCGCTTAAGTGAGTCCGATCATCTGTTACTCGACAAACTGTGTTGTCGATTAACAGATGTAGACCCATATACATATATATATATATATATATATATATATATATATATATATATATACACACACACACACACACACGCACACTCATATATATATATATATATATATATATATATATATATATATATATATTTTTTTTTTTTTTTTAGAACAGCAAAAGACAAAAAATATTGAAGTGCAAATGATGAATCTAAAATGTTTGAAACTCACAATGAATAAACAAAAGACAAAAAACAAAAATATTTTCCACCCCTTACACCCTCTGCTACTTGTATATTCTGGAAATGAACAAAAGTTGAAAAAGGGAAATTCTCAGTCCCCACTATACCTCGATCTTGCATGAAGTAATATCAGCACACTGCAATCATCTGACTATTCAGCTGCTTGTGCTGGCATCAAAAACATTCAATATTCTGAGTGTTCATCTAAATACAGGTCAACTAACTAGGGGTTGCACAGTGATAAAATGGTACCAACTGCACCACTGTGCTATTCCTCTCTCACTATATGTACGTTATAGGTAGGTAGTAGTAGACTACATAAATGCATACTGTCAACGACTGCAGACTCAGAAAGACTGGTGTATAAGAGAAAAATTAGACGATCTAGTCAAAAGATAAGCCACATACACTTGTGATACCTGTGGCCAATCTAGACCAGTGTTAAAGGGTCCCAAATAACTGACAGATATAACAAGTTATGTTGTTACACTAATGAATGCACTGTTCAATTAAATGCTATCCAGATCTGTTGTTCACTGTACAGTTATAAATTGGTGCACCACTTAAGCACTTCTGTTGCAAGCACAATTAGCAGAAGTGACGATGGATCTTACAGAAATTCTCAGTTGTGTTCTGTTCACAGTGAACATTCAGGGTCTATATTAGATCACTGAACACTTAAAAAAGCGAATGGTGATTAATCGACCCTATGTAAGCGAAAGCTTACAATTTCTAACTGTCCTAGGGAAAAAAAAATCGCTGTTCCAACAATAAATAAATAAATAAATAAAACACTTTAAACATTACATTAAGTGGGGGGCCTTGCCCCCATATCCCCCTACTTAAATATACCAACTCCAAGACCACACTACAGTGCCGAAAATGGCAAAGTAACAAAGTGGCCAAGCAAATTCTTTCCCAGGGAAAGAATTCGCTTAAAAGCCGCTTCGATATTTTGCCATTTCAGGCTTTTGAATTCAACCAAGATCTCGGTCTTCTAATAGGGAACCGACATTCATCCCTTCTGCCTTCATTAGCAAGTCTTTCCTAATGCATACATACATACATACATACATATATATATATATATATATATATATATATATATATATATATATATATATACACACACACACACACACACACACATATATATATATATATATATATATATATATATATATATATATATATATATACACACACACACACATATAATAGATAAAGCACATGAGCCTTCTTGGCCAATTAAGTCTTGGGATACAATTGTGCTACCCCTTTTTATTCCTCACTTGTTACACATTATTAGGAAATTTTCCTACACAGCAGTATGTTATTAGACATACTTCTATTATTTGGATTTCTACCTTGTTTAATAACATTGACCTACTGATTAAACAGTCGCACAGTATGTGGCAATGCCTTGTTAGTCCAATATACTGCTATATAAGGCTGCACAGTCTTACAGTATAAAGTAATTCTTAACATAGCAAATTCAAATATGTGTAGCACTCATCCAAATGCAGGTTTGATATGATTGCCATGATATAGGCGTGTTACTAGTATGAATCACTGGCAAGCCTTTTAAACAATTTTCTGACCCTAAATGTCACAAAACAAGCCCTCAGAGAATGCAACGGGATCCAACAGAGCTTATTCAGAAAACGTAAAGTCCACAGCAGATTGTGTTTGTAGCTCTTTTCTCACCATTGACAAGGTTTGCACTTCTGTCTGTGGTCAAGTGTTGCTACGTGAGATCCAATAACTAAATGTGTCTAACTCAGCTAGACAGGAAGAAGAATGGAAAAGATACAGTGTGCTGTGCAAGCTGTTATTTAATTGATTTAAACTACTATATGATTGTAGTTGTTTAGGACTAGGTTCAGAATGTTTGCAGTGGGTGGAATGTTAAAAGGAGAATCAGCACTTGAAGACATAACAGACGGTAGGTTTTGAGAAACTGTTGGAGGTGCACAATTCGCTCTGATTCTTGATGTGTCTGTACATGTAGCTCTTGAGCTATACATGTAACCTTTGGATAGGCATAAGAACTGGCTTATGTGCATACCATGCCTATTCTTTTTCAAAGTTACCAGACTGATTACAGAAGGTAGCTTTGTTGTTTTTCTATATAGTCTGAACTTTACTGGTAAGGAATACTTTGGCTTATCTAAATGGCTTGTTTTCCCACTTATTGTATCCAAACTATAAAATAATTGTGTTTTTTTTTAAGGACTACTGCCACTTACTTCAGGTTCCTCCACTTCCAACTCATTTATCTCCCTCTTCTCAGATTACTGAAACCAAGCAGTTCCCCCTGGTGTGACCCACTCTGCAAGGGTCTTCCTTCCATGAAAACACATGCATATGTGGGTCCCCAATGCGTATATGTAGGCTCTAAGGGATGAATGCTATGAGGCTCCTACGAGACAGCCAGGTGAGAAGCCATCATGCTACAGCTTGCAGTTTTTCTCTTTAGGTCTTAATTCCAGCATGCTGAAGCTACTAATCTAGGTTGGGGGGGGCAAGGAGGCATATCCTGTGTGGGCATGTAAGCCACAGACCCTAGAGCAGACAGACCTCCTTGACCATTAAGCACATCCCAGCCCCAAGATTGCTCCTAGCTCCAACATCAGCTAGGGCTCATTCAGTGATATGTCCATCCCAACAACCTCCTCCACTCCCAGATAGGTATCCTTATCCTCCTGCCAGTCGCTTTAGTTTCCTGAGCTGCTGGATCAAACTTACATTGCCTGAGCTGCTGTCTTTGTTTATTGCCCTATGTCACTGCAGTTGGATTGATTTTGCCTAACTAATTAGCAACTCTTCAGTATCAGTTCTTACTTCATTGTTTGTGATATGGACTTGATGAAGTAATTTTACTAAGCTGTTAAATCATTCCTTTGTATTAGTTAACTAGTATAGAAATATGTATAGTTCTAGTTTCTTTTTTAATCATAATTCACTATTTCTTTAATCCTATTATCTTTGCATAGAATTTCACAATATATCATCTAAAGTACAAGAAACATGTATTTTGGGTATTTTATTCTGTTATTATTTATTGTATTGTTGAGTTGTTTACCCTTCAGTCATCCTATGCATCTTGCCTTTGGCCTGGGTAATGACTGAAAAGGATCCCTAGACTAGATCACTTACTCTTTTAGAAAATGTAAAATAAAATAAAATAAACTGCTATAGCAATGAGGGCTATCCCAGCATTTGTTATGCAAACATTTACATGCTTATATATTTCCTAAATATAGGTTTATTATTTTTATGTTTACTTTATAGATTATTTGTATTTCATTTGGATTGGTACTGATCATTAATTTTGTCATTATAAGTTTTAATCACTGTATCAAGACATGTTTATATCTCATGGAAAAATCATTTTATTTCGGTATACATATTTCACAGTCTATCTTTTATTGATGTTTTATTGATTATATGTTTTATATGTTGGAGTAGCACTGACTTATCACAGTAACTATTAAAATTTTAATAACACAAATACTGAATTTTTTACACTGACATTAATAGTTCACATTTCTTAAATATCATGATCCATTCCACTTGTATGCTATTTAAATAAAATTTACTGCAATCCACTGGAGAAGAATAAATTCTTGCATTTCAATAGTTATCATTCCTATTAATTAAGATCTAATATACCTAATAGGGTCTTTTCTCCACAACTCCCATAATATATTTAACAATGCTAGATTTTACATCTATCTGATGTATATGATGAGATCTATGTTGATCCATCGAAAGTACGTTTCATCAAAATGTACAAGACTGAACTCACTTTCATGAAAGTGCATTTTATCAACAATGCACTTTTGCAAAAAAAATAAATAAATAAATAAATAAATAAATAAAACAGCACTCACGTCTATGATGGGGGGAAAGCCCCCTTGCACCACTCATGTGGGGGGCTGTGCCCCCCATACCACCCCTACTTTAATATTCTCACTCCGAGATCACACTACAGTGGGGAAAAAGGAATATTCCCTTATCCCCGCTGTACCGTGCTCTAAGCAACAGTTTACTTAGTTGTACAATCAATAGTACATGTTGATGTACAACTAAATCTACATGCAAACAACTGTTTGCTTAGTTACCTTTCAGTGAAAGTGCATTTTTGACAAAAATGCACTTTCGCAAAAGTGAGTTTGATCATGTACGTTTCAATGAAAGTGACTTTCGATAATAAGACTAGGACCCATATGACGATATATGATGATAGACGATATATGATTTCACTAACAGATTTATTAAAAGATAATATTCAGAGAGATTATCTGTAAAGCTTTGAATATGTGGAAGAATGGAGACGCACTGATGAACACAGTTTTTGAGGACTGGCAAAAGCTGACGCTGTAGAATGTATTAGGATCATCAGATATGTTGGGCGAATTTATGGTACTGATGGTGATGTAGCAGGCTGGTCAGCATACGGTAGCTTAGACAAGGTGTCTGTCCCTGCACTCTTTTTCATCTTCTGTGTTTAGTGTGTTTATCTGCTTATATTATCGGAGAGAATCAGTGGTGTGATGGAGCAGGAATGCATCTTTGACTCACACGGGGTGCATTTGTATGTTATTGGCTCTCAAGGATTTTCTTCATTAGTTAGTTTGATATGAGTCATATTAATAATATATTCAGTGTTTAAGGGTGTTTAATATAGGTTCATAGGTGTGTACTAGGCTAATGGCCCTGGAGCCTTTACAAGCTTAACCCATAGGATTACCCTGGCATTGTGCCACTCGACCTTAGTTCCCAGTGCCTCTGTCAAGTAGAGCCACTGGAGTGATCCCCGGGTGAATTTTCTATTTCCCATCCACTCATCAAAATTTCTCTTGAAGAGGGCCAGTGAGGCGCTCTGCTTGACATGTATGGGAAGTCTTTTCCATAGCATGGGCAGTCTCTGGGTTATGAACCTGTCCCTCCAGCTTGTTCTGTTGTTTGTGGTAATGAGGTTGAGGTCTCTGGAGTGTGTAGTGTATAGGGATTGGGATTTCTTTAGATGTAGCATTTCTAACAGAGCTGGGTCAGACATGGCTTTGTAAGTCAAGCAGAGGTCGCCTCTAAGTAGGCGATATGAGACAGAGAATAGTTGGTGTTTTTTGAGTCTGTCCATATAGGCAAGTGTTTAAGGCCTAAGATCCTCTTTATGAGGTATTTTTGCAGCCTCTCCAGTTGTTGTAGGTGTCTAGTGAGGTACATGCCAAATGGGGCATTGTACTCGATGATTGGCCTAATGAGGGAAGAGTAGAGGGAGACAATGACCTCTCTCTTCCTGGATGCAAAACCCTTAGTAATGAGATGTGCCACTTAGAAGGGCTTTCTGGCCACAGTGGCAATGTGGTGGTCAAAAGAGAGGTTGTTGTCAACTTGTGTTCCCAGATCTCTTATGACACCTTCTGTATTCAGTGGACTACCATTGATGTGGTAATTCATGGGAACCTGGTTTTTCCCAAAGGGGATGACGACACATTTTTTGGCATTGAGCTTAAGGCCATGGTCTGACACCAGCCATTGGTCTCAGTGAGGCCTTTCTGTAGGATGTCAATATCACTTGGGGAATTAATTATGGCTCTCAACTTACAATCACCTGTGAACTTTCTCAGCCAGAGTCCCTTTGTGTTAGCCTGGACTTCAGAGAAGTAGATACCAAACAGGAGAGGACCCAGGACCAAACCCTGTGGGACTCCACTCGTGACTGGTCGACAGTCTGAGTTGAAGTCAGCTACTTTCACACTGTGGATTCTATCTGTGAGACAGTTTGCAACCCACTTAGTGATATAGGGATTGATGCCTAGCTTAGTGAGTTTTTCTATGATTCCTGAGTAGGGAAAGGTATCAAAGGCCTTGTCCAGATCAAGGTAGGCTGTATGAATCACCTTGCCTTCATCCACAGCTCTGGTGATTGACCCAAAGAAGTTGACCAGGTTAAGCAGGCATGATCTACCCTTCACAAAACCAAACTGTGTGAGATCCAGAGTTTGGAGGTTCCCTATATCTTTGTTTATTAGGTCCATGATGATGTGTCCCATAGCTTTGCATATCAGACTTGTCAGGCTAATGGGATGATAGTGCCCAGGGTCTGTAGTCGCTCCTGCTTTGTGGAGAGGGATGGACTCTAGCAGTGCACCATTCGGTAGGAACAAAGCCGGAGGTGAGGCTGTGATTGAACAGGGTACACAGATGAGGTGCCAGTTCACTCTGTAGTTCATGTAGTTTACACCTGGACATTTCTCGTGGATCATCCTCTTTTCTTTTATGTTAAGTATACAATTTAATTAGTTATTTATTTTTTTCAGTTCTGTTTATTCTTTTAGCTAGATCTCTAACTTTACTTTTGCTCCTTTTCCTACAACATCCCTTTCACTTGGAGTATTTTTTGAATAAGTCTCCTCTACTATTTAAAATAGTATTACAGTTTTAAAGTATTTTCCTGCTGTTCTGTGTTCTTAATCAAAAGATGTGGTACTCGGTAAAGCAATATTAAGTTGTAAAATGATGATATCGGGTGTTATGTAGAAGAAAATAACTTTTCTTGTCTATTAGTAGGGTGTATATTTTTATTATATGCTCATTACTTTTTTATTTCTTTAAAATAAAATAATAAAAATCATATCAGGAGAACATTGAATTAGTTCTTTGTGTTTGTTGAAAAATGTGTTTTATTCTGAACCTACTATCATAACCCTTTCTATGCACAGTAGGGTTGGCTGTGAGGATAAGGGTACAAGACACTGTGGACGCAGGGAGTGTAACTATCAAGCTGATCCTGTGAACTGACTATGCTGGTGGAGAAGTAAAAGACATAAGCTTCTAAGGAGTGCACACACACACACACACGCACACACACACACACACACACACACGCACGCACGCACGCACACACACACACACACACACACACACACACACAGACAGACACACACACACACACACACACACACACACACACACACACACACACACACATATGCGCATACGCACACAGTAACTACTGATGATGTCACTGCACACAGACATCATCATGTACCAGGATACGGACAGAGAGTTTCTAGTTACACTTGCAGTTAGGCATTATGTCTCCTGGTCCTGTATCCTCCTTGGCCTTTAATTACTTTGTAGGCCTTTGTTGTGGTACAAGCAGCCATGAAAGTAATATGATAATGACTGTGATGGCTAGAGACCAGAGACCCATAACGTACAGAGCTAGATATAAAACACTCATAAATAAAACTGATATACAATTCTTGACTTCCAAGATGGCTGTGCACTGATCAACAGCTCAGCTCTTCCAGTGTGAAAAAAGAAACAGAAAGATAAGGGCCAAGAACTCTGTCAAAATTCTTGACTTCCAAGATGGCTGCACACTGATCAACAGCTTAACTTCTGCTCTCCCAGTGTGAAGAAAATGAAAGATAAGGGCCAAGAATGCTGCCATTTTTAATAAATTCAGTTACCAGCTAGTAAGCATACTGCCTGGATATCAGCAAAAAAGAAACTTGGAGAACCCAAAAGAAATTCAGTGAGAAAATATAAAGTGAAAACACTGACTGGGAAGAATCGTGCAGCTGTTCAGCAAAAAAAAAAAGTTCAAGCTCCAGCATTGCAGCAAGACATGGCTAATATAAGTCAAATGTGCTCAGAGCTGATTTAAATAAATGAAACATAGAAGAAGTATATCAACTAAAATAACAAAAGGCTGGAAAAAATGAAAGAAGTTTTAAACAGATATTCAAATGAACTGATAGAACTGCAAAAATCAGAGGTTGAAATGACGAAATGTCTGGCTAAGCATTATATTTCTTGAGATGAGATATTTCCAAAAATTATAGAATTAGAGGATAGAGCTCACAGGGAAACCAGAAAAACTGGAAGGAACAGTCAGTACTAATTTTATGAAGACACAAATAAGCAACTGGACTAGTATTCCACAGCATGATTTATTAATAGAAAGGACACATCATTTGTATGCTTCAAACCTGGACACAAGAAAGCAGCCAAGACCTTTATTAGTAAAGATGCAATCCTATCAGCAGAAAGAGTTGTTCTTAACAAAACTGTAGCAGAAGGGCAAAGTATGAAAAGTTGGAGATGGTGGACTGTTTGCAGAAAATGATTATTCACTGTACACCAGGCTGAAAAGAGGTAAATTTATTCCAGAAATGAGGGAATGTTGAGAAGCAGGGGTGAGATTCAAACTGTTGTATCCAGCTGTCTTCAAATATATATTTTTCCTGGAGGATCAAAGCCATTTTTTGATGCAGAACAGCCTAAGGGGGAAATACAAAACTTTGTCCAACAAAAGGTGAGCCATCAAACAGAAGGGGACTATGCTTCGCATTCTTCTGATAATAAAGCTCATAGAGAGAGTTTGCCAGTGGAACCTTTTCCACTGTTTCAAATGAAAATGGTTAAGAGACAGAGAAAAGCACCAGAAGAATAGGGAGTACCTTGGAATTGAAACAGAGTCTGGGGGTGGGAGATGGAGACGAAAAGGACGAAGACTAGCAACATGGCAATTAGTGCATAAATGTGAGATTACAAACCAATAATCACATTTGTGAAACATGGCTGTACAACAAAAAAGTGGAAAATAGACTTTTTCTAACAAAGTTAAACTTGTGAAGGGCTGAAAGGCTTTTTCCTCACTTTATGCCATTATTTTTGGAAGGACACAAAGGGGAAGGGAAGAGAAAGGAAAAAGGTAACTATAAGTAAAACAATTTCTGTTCTAACAGTATTTCTATAAAATTTTTCATGATATAAATTCCATGTTGTATGGTGGGGCATTTTCAGTTATTGTTACATGTGATAAAGATGCTGAAATAAACAGATGACTTTTTTCTTTCTTTTTTTTTCCTTTCATTCTTTTTTAATATTAAGAACTATAGGTATTATGCAAAATGAGAAAAAAAAGGCTGGACAAAAGCATGATTAAGTTAATAGGCTATAATCTTGGGTTATTGAGGAGGATGGGAGGTAAAAGTACACAAATCATAATATATGTAGAACTGATATGTTTCTCTTACTTTTACATAGGTGAATGCCTGGATTAAGACCCTTGACTTAATCTACTACAAGTTTTAAGTGGAAACAAGTAAGTAAGAGAATACTGAATGTAATGAAAAGTTTTCTTTTTACAATGTGTTCAGCATGTCTTTAGGAGCCTGCAGCTGATGGCTACATTTTATTTTCTTTTTCTCTTATGTTTCCATGGAGACAAGTTGATTATAAGGCAATAAAAAGCCAGAACCCTTGTTTCTTTAAGGCAAATGGTTTTTCACATCTGGGAGTGGAATAAGGATAAAAAGGAAATAAATAGTAATTGCTATAAGTAATAGCACAGGCAGTAACATTCGTCTTAGCATGGATAACATTAAATTTAGATCAGATAGTGCCTGTGTTTACTGTTCTCTATTTAGGACAATTGTTCCTACTAGTAGGAATAGACTTCATTATATGAAGATGTACATAGTTTTCTGTATTTGCATTAAGTTAACTGGTTCTGGGGTGTTCTGGGGTATGTTTGGTTTTTGTATCAGGGTTTTCATTTAAACAAAAAGTCTTGTGAAAAGTTACTTAGGTTCACAGGTTCTGGGATGTTCTGGGGTGTGTTCGGTTTTTGTATCTGGGTTTTCATTTAAACAAAAAGTCTTGTGAAAAGTTACTTAAGTTCAAATGGAGATGACAAAAAGCATGTGTATAAAAAGATCAACCTGCCAAACATTAGTGGGTACATGTATCATAAAAGCTGGAAATAAACATTTAATAAGCTGTCATACATAAATGGTGGGAATAATTTCTTACTGTTATGGTGACACTTTCCAGATTATCATGGAATATGAATGGTCTGACAGATATTGACAAAAAGGAAAGAACATTGAACTATATTAAAAAATCCAAACTGCAAACAGCGGTGCTATAAGAGACACATTTGGAAAGAACTGAGCATATGAATTTAATAAAGAAGGAATTTCAGGATGGATATTCAGCTGAATATCAGAGACAAAGCAAAATGGGAGTACTTATACCAAGTGCTAAGGAAGCTCCAATAGAAGAGGTAAAAAAGACAATAATGGTGGATTTGTGGTAATAACAGGTTACTGGCAAGGGAGGAGGATTATGCTGTCCTGAACTTATATTCCAACTAAAACTGTTATTATGAAGCCTAAGAAAATTTGAGGACAAATAATGACCTTTCAGCAGAGAATGTTACTTATAGCTGGGGGACCGGAATTTGATTTGCAACAGTGAGGATGTAATGGGGAGCCTAGTAGGAAAAATACAACAAAAGAGGGTACATTTCTGAAGAAAGTTATGAAAACATTTGATATGAAAGATGTGAATTCAGTAGTAGGAACTCGAAGAGAATTTACATAGTATTCCCAAGGTATAATAATTGGGTTAGACTAGACAGAAATATATTTCACAGGAAAATATGCATTTTATTGAGAGCTTTGACATACATCCAATAACTATTTTAGATCATGTGCCAACAGCAACTAAAATAAAAATTCAGCATAATGAAGTGAACACGAGATAATGGTGTTTCCCCACCAACCTATTAAAAAGAGAGGAATTTAAGGAATGTGCAGTAGAAATGATTTGGTAAGATGGAAAGTACTTCATAAGTTACAGTTAATGAGTGGGATAAAATGAAAGTGGAGTTTAAAAATTGGGGAAGAAGTAAATAAGAAAGAGATATATGGTTAAGAAGCAACAAGAATTATTTAGAGAGGTTGACAAAGGCTAAAGTATTGCAGAATAAGGGGAATCTAACAGAACAAGAGGAGGTGTAACTACAGAATGCTAAAGAGAAAATAAGGTAGTACTTAGATAATATGCATGAGTTTAGAAAGATAGCTGTTAAGCAACTGTTTTTGATAACTTCAGAGCATTAAAACATTTAGCAAAACAACTCAGGCAATGTAGAAAAGGTTGTTGACAAATTTAGGGAGCCTATAACAAGAAAAATAACTGGAGATCCTATAGAGGTATTAGAGATATTTCAGAAATTTTATGAAAATTTACATAAAGCAGAAAAATGTGCAAATCAAGAAAAAGCACAAATGGAAATATTGCTGGAAGACTTAAATATGCCAAGTTAGAGGTGGACAAGCCTTAACAATTAACAGTTATTTAGGAGGAGATGAGATAAAAACAGTGATGTATGATCAATCTACAGGATAGTCTCCAGGAATAGATGGTATCCCTGTGTAAGTCTGGAAGCTATGAGGGGAGAAAGTGATAAAGAGCTGGAAGGTTTTGTTTAACAATATTTTAAAAGAAGGGGAAGCACCAACATCCTGAAAAAAGCTGTGATGGCTGTAATACCTAAAGAGAATAAAGATACATCAGATCCAGCTTCATATAGCCCCATTTCAAATTTAAACCATGATTATGAAGTGCAAAAGAATGACAAATGTGTTGCCAAAATTATTAGATATGGCTAAGTTTTTTTGTAGAGGGGAGAAAAACATTTGGCAACATTAAATGATATTCTAGAGAGAAGCAGAATATAGGAAATATCACTCTTGTTGGTGGGTCTTGCTGCAGAGAAAACATTTGGCAGAGTAAGCTGTGGTTTTATGAGTAGGGCAATGAAAGTATTTGCATTCTATGATACAATAATTAGGTTACTTCGGATGATAAATGAGGGATCAGAGGTGAAAATCAAAGTGGGAGGCTTCCTCTCTGATAAGTTGCATCTAAACAGAGGAACCAGTCAGGGGTGTCCACTTTCCCCCTTTTTATTTGCCTTATATTTAGAGCCACTGGCAAATAAAATAAGGGACCCAAAAATTCAAGGATATAATAGGTATGGTAATCAAGAGAAGTTGATTTTATTTACTGACAAAATTATTTTGTACCTGATAAAACCAGAAAATTATATATCAGTGTGTGGAGCTTTCTGAGACAGTTTCAAGTTTTTTTTCCCAAGAGATAAGATTAATGAAGATAAAACAAAGGCTATAGCTATAAGCTATGTATCCACACATGAAATGGTTCAGCAATACCCATATTTATGGGGACATGGTAAAATGAAGTATTTAGGAATATAGGTTAAAAAGATTCTGTTATGGCAGCTAAGGATATGTTGGAAGAGACTTAACAAAAGATGCTGTAAAATTGAGAAACTGGAATCTCTTGTCTATGGATATGGATGGCAAGATGCAAGCAGTAAAATGTTTTGAGTCCCTTTAGCTTTATACACAGGTCAGGAATATTTTTATCAGTCAGAGGAAATATTGTGGATACCAATTAATAATAAAGAGCTGAAGGATTTTATCTGGGAGGGACAGAAGGAAAGAGTTAAGTGGGATAATATGAGCCTTCTAAAAGAACAAGGTGGTTTAGGATTACCTAACTTGAAGGGATATTTTACAGCTACACAGTTAAGGCTCTTATACATAACAGAAGCAGAAAGCTACAATTCAAAGTGGAAAGAGATGATGATGAAGCAGGAAGGAAATTCAAGAAATTGGAGAGAGTGGTATTTTGAATGCAGATCGTACAGGAGAATAACAGTCATACAAAATATTATATTCATAAGTAGCAGATAATATTCTAAGAACTAAGCCAACATGGGAGTGGAGAAAGGAGATTCTGTTGATATGGATGACTGTAATTAGGGGTACAGAGAATAGGCAGGGGGGGGCTGGAATTTACTAAGAAAACTGGCAAAGGAACCAAGGTATGGGAACAAATAATTAGAGAGGGAAAAGTAATAAAATGGGAAGAGGCCAAGAAGACATTTGGGCTGTAGGCTAGAGACTCCCTTCCCTATCAGGGATTGATATCAGAGTATAGGCAAAGAGAAAGAGATAGGGGGATCCAAAGTGAAAGACCAGCACTGACAGAGTTTTTAGTTGAATCTAGAACAGAAGCTGCTGTTAAAAAAGGGATAATTAGTAGGGCATATAAAATATTACATGATATCTATGGGAATAAATCAGTGGGGGTTAGAATAGATTGGGAAGAGATACTGATTAAGCAATTCACAAAGTAACAATGGGAGGACATATGTATGGCTCCCAAATATGCAATAAATTCTAGAAAATTTATGATTTTTGTTTAGAAGTATTTACCTAGCTATTTATATACCCCAAGCACACTCTAAAGAATTTTTTTCTCAGGTAGATAGCAAATGTTGGAGATGTGATGGGGACGAAAGAAGTAACAGAGAACATATGTTTTGGAAGTGTAATGAGTTGGCAGACTCTAAGAAATTCCCAAGAGTACTGTGCCTGATATACTTGCCAAGCAAATGGATGTAACTAAGGAAATTATTTTTCCAGCTGGGATATAGGATCTGAATTGTCTAAGCATAGTAAGGCCTTGTTAAGTTTAATTATGGTAGCTGATGAAAAAGCAGTTAATAGAAAATGGAAATCAAACTATAAACCAACTGTACATGAATTAGCAAATATTGTAACAGAGATAAAAGAACTGGAAATGGGATCTTTAGAAAACAGTCGAAGCAAATTACACAGAAAATTGAAAGTCGTGGGAACAATGCATGCAGAAAATGTTGTTTTGGAGGAATGAGGTTTAAGGGAAGGCAAAGACCGCTCAATTTATGCAATGTTGTATTGATTATATTGTACAAAAGAATATATGTGATATATGTTTGTAAATGTGAACAAGTTAATATGGTTTGTTTTTCTTTATATAAATGTAAGTTTGCCTACGTCACAAGTTATAATTCAATAAAAGTGTTTAAAAAATTAATGAATAAAACTGATATAAAAATTTTCAGCAGGTTTATGTGGGATTAAGAAAACATCTGGAGACTCAAAACAAGCACTTCACTTTTAAACAACTTACCATTATGGCTAGTTCAGTATAGGATTTACTCCACACTCTATGCTGCTCAATACAGTATTTCAGTTCATATTCACTTCAGCTATTCCATTATCCAGTACTCTCAAGAGACTGCATTTACAGAAAGATAAGTAATTCACTCAAATGTGAGCCAGCTACATTAGCAGCCCCTCTCCCCTGGTGCAGGTAATTAGTTCCAAGAAACACTAGGTTTTGTCAGATATTATGCATGTTCTGGCCTTCACCTCCAGATTCAATAATGATAAACTGCACTTAGGGTGAAGGGTCATTTACACTGCATCCGTTTGCTAAGCAATACAATCCACATAGTATATAAATTAGAAAATGTGGATTTCAGCAAGAAATAATAGGATGCTTAATAACAAGGCACTTCCTTTAAAGTCAATGAGTGTTGTCATTTCAGTCAGTGCCAGTGTAGAATATCTTGATGTGCTGACAGGATGGAACTTCAGAGCTGCACATAGCAAATCACAAGACAAGTAGACTTGCTTCCAGAAATAACTTAAGTCAGGATACTGATCAAAGCATAATATATATATGTCAAACAGGAGCACCTCAGCAAGACTCATAATGGACCGTGTAACATATTTCACATTTTCACCAGGCTACACATGCAATACTTACAAGGATCAACAAGGTGTTTTGTAACAGCAAATAGAAGTGAACAATGATTACATATACAAACAGGGTCCTCAGAGCTGCAGTATAAAGTCTTCATTAGTGCCTGCTTGCATGTGAAGCCAACATGAACAGAACTGCTGGTGCTGGGTGACTAAAGCTTGCACAAAACTGTATTCATGTGCCATAGAATGCAAAGATTCAGACATTCATTTTAAAAAGAGAAGTAGGTGAGAAGTGTCAGTGAGCTTGCATCTTACTTACTATCCAATTATCTTAATCCCTTACATTTTAAGTCCAAAACTAAACTGTTTTACATGATTTGCAGCACTCTACACTTTTTACAGCATCTGATGTTGAATTAAATAACGTATTTGCATATGATTTAGAAATTGTGGGAAAATCAAAATAATCAAATGAACCTGTAATGGCTGGTGACATGGCTGAATAAAACAGTCCGTGAATTATTTTAGAAGCAAAACATTCTTGCTGGATTAACTTCAAAATATTATTGTGCTTTTAGCTTTCTCTTCTGTGGTGTACATGCGCGCGTGCACACATATACACACACATACACACACACACACACACACACACACACACACACACATATATATATATATATATATATATATATATATATACACACACACACACACACACACATATATATATATATATATATATATATATATATATAATATACACACACACATATATATATATATATATATATATATATATATATATATACACACACACACACACACACACACACACACACACACATATATATATATATACACACACACACACACACACACACACACACACACATACACACACACACACACATATTTGCAAGCCCGAAAGTACAGTTGTCCGAAACTAACTTTGCTGAGACCATATCTCCGAAATTACACTTGTCCGAAATGGTACTTTGCGATCGCACTACAGTATATATGAACAAATATGCCATTGTTGTCACTGTAGTGTGATCTCGGAGTTAGTATATATTATTAGCAGGGGGTGTGGGTGGTACAGCCCCCCACATGGGGGGTGCAGGTTAGAGAAAAATTAGTGAATGTGTTTTAACTGTTTTCTGTTTCAGCAAAGTGCCATTTCGGACAAGTGTAATTTCAGAGATATGGTCTCAGTAAAGTCAGTTTCGGACAATCAGACAAATGTACTTTCAGCAATGCGAATGGGATCCATAGATATATATATATATATATATATATATATATATATATATATATATATATATATATATATATATATAAATATATATATATATCTATATATATATATATATATATATATATATATATATATATATATATATATATATATATATATATATATATATACATATGTATGCACACACATAGACATATATATATATATATATATATATATATATATATATATATATATATATATGTATCACACAGACAAATATATACAGTATGATATGTCAAGATATGTACAGAATACTGTTGATCTGACAGCTTGGAATCTGTTGGTGTTCAAATGTACATTTTAGTGAATATTCATTTTTATTTGCTAATATGTTGTCACTTTAGTAGAAATGGATTTATTGGATTGGGATATGGGAAATGGGTAGCAGAAAATCCCTTTACCTGTAGTGTTGCACGCATCGGTACACATGCTACTCTCTTTACTGCTAATTATCTGTTATAAAGAACTGTAACTAATTAATATGCTGCATGTGCAACATGAGTTTAGCAATAATTTGTACCTTTGTGATATGTGTCACTGCATTATGCATTGTTTTATGAAGCTGGTACAGGCTAAAGTCAGATATGTAGTATGTTACTGAGGAGCTAATTTTACCAGCAGTAGTAGTGATGTTTTACATGCTGTACACATGCTGTGATATTTCTTATTGCAGTATTTTTTACAGCTGTAATATGGTTTGAAACCTGACATCATGTTTATTTATGTTATAAATTATCTAATTTTGTAAGATGAATGTGCACTTATTGGATGGTTAGTTGTTCATGTGTTTGAGGAAATGTTTAAATGTAAGGCAGGAAAAAAAAACACAAATGTCTTTGTACCCACATAACTATGTATGAGTTTGCACAAATAAGTCATTCTATGTTGGATTACGTATTGAATTATGTTCCTGGAACTGCTGGGCAAATATATAGTACTGTCAAAACAGAAAGAGGCACGGAAATGTTAATAGTTGGTTATGACTGCTTGTACATTTGTGAAAAAAGTGAATAACAAAATGTATTGGACATGTAAATATAAAATGAATGTAAAATGCAGTAAAAAATATGTAAGTGTAGCAGGTGAAAGTTGTGAGGAACTTCAAAAATCTGTGTCTCATCATCATGTCCCCTAACACTCTGAAGTTGAAAAGTATGAAGCAATGAATTACTTAATGGATCATGCAGCTGACCGTTCAGACCTTCCTTGTCAGTTAGCCAAGGAGGCCATTCTACAAACATTACAGGAAAGTGACCTATGATGCCAGTCATTTACATTGGAGGAAGGCTACTGTTTACATGCAAGGGAACGTGCGCATCAACCGGCTGGATTTTATTTATTAACATTTGTTTACTGGGATACTGCATGTGGGCAAAATACCTTTTCATCTGATGCCCAGGGGGAAAATCTCTATCAGCAGTGCTATAGTAAGAAGACATACATAAAGTGTATATGACTGTAAAAGATAATCTTATAAGGCACATAAATAAAAGGTACCTAGAAAAAAACTTACAGAATGTAGCTACATGCTATACAAATTCTAGAAAAGAAATAAGCAATAAACATAGTACTTTAAACTTTTTGTCTGCTGAGTGAAATGTTCAAGCAGGTGCATAGTGGTGTAGATGATATTCTGGGCTTGGACATTTATCAGGTGTATATATGAAATTGTGAGCATTGAGTAACTAAATCATATTTTGCTAATGTTTGAGTTCTATCCAGTGTAAATGGTTTAAAGCCAGGCAGTGATGGGACCTGTAATGGTGGTTAGCAACAAGTTTTATGACTTTGTTGTGGACTTGTTCAAACATACATATTTGGGTGACTTGTAAGTTTATGAAAACTGGAACTGCATAGAGAAGAATTGCGATTAGAAGAGCTGAAATGGTTATTTTCCTGGCATTCTCTGTAAGATATGGTTTGATCCTATAAAAGGCACTGAGTTTTTGACGATTTTTTTGTTTATAGCTTGCTTTGTCTGGTAGCCGTTTTTAGGTATATATCAATGGAGATCCATTAAAGCTTAATATGTATTACCAATTCGATCTTGGTGAAGTTGGAAAAAGTCAGGAAGAAATCGTTTTTTTGTTCAGATAGTTGACTGGGGTGAAGTGAATCAATCTGGACTTTTTGGGGTTTAGGGATAGCTGAGAGTTAACTGCACTTCAGTAGTAGAAAGGGACTCTTGGATTAGTTGTAGTTTGTCCATGTTTTTGGCAGAGCAGATGAAGGTAGAGTCATCTGTGTACTGGATGATAGATTCATCTTTAATTGCTGTGTAGAGATTGTTTATAAGTATGTTAATCAGTAGTGGGCATATGATGGAGCATTGTGGGACACCAGTGGTTACTGGGAGGAAAGAGGAAATGTGGTTTTATTTCACAGCCTGTTGCCTGTCAGAGCGACAGGTGAAGAACTAGACAAATGACAATGGTAGTAGTCCCAGGGAAGATATTTTATGCAACAGTTTTGGGTGTGAGACTGGGTTGAAGGCCTTTTACAAATCAAGAAATACAACTGATACAAGATTGCCTTTGCTTCTGATTTCATTTAATTTGGAGATGAAGCTAAGGAAAGCCATAATGATACTACAGTGATTGAGTAAAAGGTGATAAATTGTTGTCAGAAATTATGGAGAGTAATTAAGACTGGATCCACTTCTCAATTACATTGTATAAAGGTGACAGAATGGCTGGGTCTATAATTGGAGAGGTCTGCAGAATTTGCTCCTTTGTGTAAAAAGTAGTATTTAATATTTTTCCACAAGGTATGAGCACAGCTTTCTTCAATTTAATTGTTTATTAATAAAGAGACAGAGTAAGCCAAGGCATCAGCTGCTATTTTGCTGCATTCTGCTAACAGCTCATCTGAAGTTAGAGTAGTAGGTTTTAAATTATGACAATTTTTTTTTTATTGTTGAAGTGGGGATAGGTTGGAAAGAGCAGGTTTTGGAATGCTGTTTGGGGTTCGGGATTGTGGTGGAATGCTTGAGTGGCTTAAACTTTAAATAAGAGAGGTCACTGTATGAAGCTGAAGTTGAATTGAGTTGGTTTGCTGTTGATATCAGTACTTAAAGATGAGGCAGGTTGGGTAATCTGGACTGGATTTAGCAACTGATTGATAGCAGACCAAAACACTTTTTAATTGTTAAGAGTTGATCTATAGCTTAAAGTTTTCTTTTATTCATGAGTTGCTTAGTTTTATTAGATAAACAGGGGACTGGATTGACTTTTATTTTATTTATTTATTTATTTTATTTTACATTTGTTTACCGGGCTAGTCCAACTGGATACATGTCCATTTTCAGTGGAGGCCCAATACTACTTAAGTAAAAATAAACAAAATGTACCAAATAACATACAAATTAATAATAGAAAAAAAAACAATGTACTTTAAGCCTATGGCAGGATGTAATAGTATTCGAGTACAGTAAGAGATTTAGCAAAGAAAGATAAAAATAAAGAACTTAATTACCCTATTACAACTACATTGGAAGTTGAAAAAAAATATTTATGTATGCCTTTATTACATATGGAATAACAGAAACAGTTATATAGAGGATAATTTAGAGTGTTAGATATAAGAAGAAAAAGAATGGGTGTAAAGAATCAAAAAGAAGGAGGTAAGAATGCTTAGTCAGGGTTATTGCAAGAGCAAAGCCAGTGGTTGGATAAGAAGAGTTTTAGTTTAGTTTTAAATATTGGGAGTGATGTTTGAGTTGTGAGGTCTTGAGGTAGTTGATTCCATATTTTACCAACCGAGTTGGAAAATGTGGAATCACCTGCTGTGTTATTAGATAGAGAAGTTTGAATCAATATTTTGTTATTTTAGATTGTTATAGGGTTTTATGAGGATGGAGAGCATTGGAGTGTTGTCAGGGTGGTAAAGGGCTTTATGGGCAATTGTAAGTTGACTAAATTGTATTTGGTGGAGTAATTTTTTTAGATTGAAGCAATGATGAGTCCTGTATGGAGAGGCTGTAGCAAATCTGGCAATGTTGTTATATGATGTAGCTAGTTTGTTAAGATTATGTTTAGAAAGATTAGTATAAATAGGCGAGGCATATAATAGGGTAGATATTAAGTGGGTTCTAGCTATTGTAGTTTTAGCTTCTGGAGTAAGGAAAGATTTGATTCTATAGAGAGAACCTAGTTTTCTGTTAGTCAATTTTATTGTAGAGTTAATGTGAGTGTCAAATTTTAGTTGATTGTCAATTGTAATACCCAGGAGTTTGGTGGTTTGGTCTGGAGAGATAAGGTGCCATTGTTGGATGTGAGTGTGAAATTAATGGAGTGAGACAAGTGAGTGGGAGTAAAAATCAGAGTTTGGTTTTTTCTTTTTAGGAGGAGACAATGATTAGAGAACCATTGCTCTATAGTAGTGAAGGTGTTTTGTGTGAGAGAATAAAGTTCCGACTGTGTTGGGGCTGAGGAAATGATGGTTGTATCATCTGCATATTGAATGCAAGTTGATAGGGGAGTGGCTAGGTGAAGGTCATTTATAAAAATAGAGAATAGTAGAGGGCCTAAGATAGAACCCTGAGGGACTCCTATAGAGGTGGGGAGGAGATCAGAGAGATGGTTATGCCAGAGTACTGCCTGTTTTCGGTTGTCCAGATAAGATGTGAACCAATTTTACTCTTTTGGTTCCGATTGGGGCATATTCATTTAGAATATTTATGTAAATGTTGTTGAATGATTCTACAGCTTCATCCACTTGGATTGTTTCTAATATTTCCCAGTTAATTTATTTTAAATTTGCTATAAAGGCTTCTTTCTGAAAACAGGAAAGGTTGTGCAAAAAGTTATAGCTTTGTAGTTTATGAGTATAAGTATGATCCCATATTGCAAAAGTAGGGAGGTGGTTGCTTAATGTATGTGGGAAGGAGCCAGAAGTGATAATTTTATGTGTAGTGTTAGAAAGATTCCAGCCAAGAATGGATGCTGTATAACTAGGCTTGTTTTATCTTGTGGGGTGGAAAATGAGGTGATGGTTTTATTTGTGGAGCCTTAAATTTAAGGATTGCCAGTCAATATATTCAAGTCACCTAATATAATTGTTTCTTGTTGGATGTGTTCCAAGACAATAAATCTTCAGTAGTGTTACTATTATCACCAGGTGGTATATACATTCATATAACAGACAAATGTCTGTGTTTATTAAGTCTGAGAGAGAATAAATGAATTTCAGCATTGTGACATGGGAGAGGGTTCTACTGTGCTTTTAAGCAAGTAAGTTTAGTCAATGTTTAAGTTCAGTGTTAAAAATAAGAAAAATAAAACACTTATTGTTAGATGGATATTTTGTTGGGACAGAAGTTAGAAATACAGTGAGTACAATATCAGCATGTGCCAGTAATGAGTACAATATGAAATTTATTGTTTGGTCATATGTTTCAGCTGCAAGTTTAGCTGCAGTTAATACAGAATATGGGTGTTTGTTTTTTCAGAATTTACAAATGCAGACATATACAGTGTTTAAGAGGCAGACGTTATTGCAGAACTGTTGGCCTTCATCTTCACGATTGCTGTAGTACAGCAAATTAGCTCCGCTCTGTGCTGAGTTGGATTTACTCTGTTATTATTGGAAGGAGTATACCAGCCAGGGTTAGTGTTAACAACAGGAAGTTGTGGGAGATGCAGCTTGCAATCAGCAGCTGGGACAGTACACTCTGTTGTGATATTACCTGACGATTATGTTTCTATTGCACTCTGTTGTGATATTACTTGATGATTATGTTTCTATTGCACTCAATTGTGATATTATCTGATGATTATGTTTATATTGCACTTTATTGTGATATTACCTGATGATTATGTTTCTATTGCACTCTGTTGTGATATTAACTGGTGATTATGTTTATATTGTTTATGTTCAACTGAAGGAGGGAAATTTCCTGACACATAAGGTGTGATAGTTATCTCTACTGTTACGAATTAAAACATTCTGGGTGACACAGCTATGTGGATGGCTGACAATTCATTCCCTGCAGGAGGTAATGTTTTCACAGATTATATTTAGTTCATACCTAAATTAGTGTTGTTGGTGGTAGCCTTCTAAATGTGCTCCATTGCTGTACATTTTATGTCTAGTTAGATTCACAGGGAACCTATGCTGACCATCTAAAAAAACTCCAGCTATACTCTGTCGCATATCGCCTGCTCAGAGGCGATCTCTTCTTAACATACACGGCCATGTCAAACCCAGAGCTGTTGGACATGCTACACTTAAAGAAATCCCAATCCCTCAGAGCCACACGCTCCAGGGATCTAAACCTGGTCATCACAATGAACAAAACATGCTGGAGGGATAGGTTCCTGACCCAGAGACTCCCCATACTCTGGAACAGACTGCCCATACATGTCAAGCTGAGCGCCTCTTTGGCCCTCTTCAAAAAGAACCTTGACGATTGGATGGGAGATAGGAAATTCACCCCAGGGATCACGTCAATCACCCTGTTAGACAGGGGACCAGGGAAGTAATAGCCAGGGAATTGTTATGGCTAGGCTTGTATAGGCCCTAGGGCCGATAGCCTAGTGCCAACCTATGAAACTATGAACCTATACTTGAGTTATTTGAGAGTAACATGTACACAGCCATCATTGTCTTGTGTGCTGACTGATTTTGATTACACTATTGTGAAATGTATGAGACAAAATGTTGTTAGTGAAACTGCTAAGGGATGCTTCTTACAGTTATATCATATTGTATAGCAACATGTACAATTACATTTTCCACAGCCTATGTGCATTACAAACTCTCTGCTGCATTTATTACTGCTTATTTGTAGCCTGTTTAAAATATAAGTGTTATTCTAAGCCTCTTAGTTTTGGTTTAAGCACTTGGGCTCTAGGCCTACCTCTTAGCTCTGCCTGGCCTCTCTGCCTCAGATTTTGACAAATATAGACGGACAGTTTCCTATGGTTTCTCCTGCCCTACTACCACCTAGGAACACAATTTGTGATAGATGCAATTACAGAAATAAACTAAAGTCTAAGCTCTCTCCCTCACAAGCCAGTATATCTGGTAATGAGAAGGTTGTCAACACAATCACTACACCTCAAACAATGCCCACAACTACACAACACACACCCACATATGCAGAGGTTCTCAACAAAAACAAACACAAACAAAGAAGACCTCAGAGGCAAAAACACATGAGAACTCCACAACCCTCCACACCACATACCATGCATAGTTCACACACCAATGTCTCGCAACCACTAAGGCCTAACCATAAACCCAACATATTAGTCATAGGAGACTCCATTGTGAGACACACAGATGTACCACTCACCAGGCTAGATAAGGAGAAAGTCACGGTTAGTTCTTTGTCAGGTGCCAGAATCCACCATATCACACATGCACTCAAGTCTCTCAACAACAGGTACTGTTATAACTCTGTCATAGTCCATGTTGGTGTGAACGACTTGAGACGTACCTCCCTGGACTATATGAAGAGAGACATGATTGAGATCGCTGAATTGTGTCCCAGCCAGGTATGTCTCTAGCCTTAAGCAGCAATCTACCATCACCCAGAATGATGCCTCAATGCAAACAGAAAATTATTGGCTTTAACAATTGGCTTAGTTTCTGGTGTCATTCCAGGGGGATCCAGTACCTGACAGCCTGGGAAGATATGATCGACAGGCCACAATGCTTTGCTAGAGATGGCCTGCATCTGTCTTACTTGGGCTTCAGGTTTTTGGCAAGGGCCCTTGCCTCCCCCATAGTGCCTTTTTTAGGAAAAGTCATGAGGCTGATACTACCAACATAAAAATTTCAACAAAACATAAATTAAGGGTCATGCTGCTAAATGCTAGGAATCTAAACATGAAACTGTACTTATTGCAAGCATTCTTATCCCTGGAAGATGTTGGCATTTGTGCAGTCACAGAAACCTGGTTCAAAGCTGCGGAGTACACCCCAGCCTTACTTGATTACTCATCCTATCATATATTTAGACCCCAAAATGTGGGCAGCAAAGCCAAAGGAGGTGGAGTTTCAATATATATTAAAGGCATACACACCTCCTGGCTGGTCAAACAGTATGATGCACAGGAGACACTCCAGGTGCAGTTAACCATCGACAAGACCCCTATTCAAATTATTTTTTTTTATTTTTATTTTACATTTGTTGACCGGGATAGTCCGACTGGATGCATGTCCATTTTCAGTGGAGGCCCGGGAAGAAACGCTCCAAGGGTTAGCAGATACAGCATTACATAATACCAGCATTGCATATTACAAACAGACTATTTACAGAGATTACATAAGTAAGCAAGTTAAACAAGCTCCACAGGTTAGAGTTAATCCCTAGCATAAGTCAAAATTAAATTAAATTACACAGTAAGATGGTTAACAGATTTTTACACATTCTAGAGAGAGTTAGCCAGGCTTGATACACTGACATAGCCAGTTAAGTGCCAAATGTTGTTTGAGTCTAGTTTTAAATTGACCTAAGGTAGAAAGTAAGGTAATATCAGCTGGAAGAAAGTTCCAGGATCTACTTACAGAGTTTGCAAAGAGAGAGTCACCGGCTGTGTTATTAATTTTGCTAGACTGAATTAGTAGTTTGTTAGAATATCGAAGCGGTGTAGGATTGTTATAGGGGGGTGATAATATTTTTAAGTGCAGGAGTATTGTCCGGATTATAGAGGATTTTATAGGCCATAATCAGTTGGTTATACTGGATTAGGCTGGGTAGTTCAAGCCACCCAAGCTGATTTAGATTGATGCAATGATGTGTCCTAAAAGGCAGCCCAGTGGCAAACCTGGCAATGTGGTTGTAGCAAACTGAGAGTTTGTCAAGGACAGCCTTGTTTAAATTCAAGAGTAGAGGGGATACATACAGAAGGGTTGAAAGAAGGTGAGAGCGAGCTATGGCAATTTTAGCTGGAGGGGTTAGGAAGGCTTTTATTCTGTAAAGTGACCCTAGTTTTTTATTGATGGTTTTGATAGTTTGGTTAACATGTATGTTAGATTTTAGATTATTATCTATGATGACACCTAATAGTTTTGTAGAGGGGTCAGGGGAGATTATTGTGCCATCATTTGAATTTATGGTAAAGGTGAAAGCGGTAGACCTATGTGTTGGTGAAAACAACAGCATTTTAGTTTTTTTGGGATTTAGGATCAGACAACGTTCAGAAAGTCAGTTTTCTATTGTATTAAAGGTGGTCTGGGTAGCTGACCATAACTATATTGGAGATGTGGCTGAGCAAATCAGAGCAGAGTCATCAGCATATTGGATACAGCTGACTTTTGGGATGACAGTATAAAGGTCGTTAATGAAGATGGAGAACAGCAAGGGCCCTAGTATAGAGCCTTGTGGTACACCAAGGGTGTTAGGTAGAAGATTAGAGAGTTTGTTCTGCCAGACGGCAGCCTGCTGTCGACTATTCAGGTAGGACTGAAACCATTGAAGGGCTCTAGTATCTAGACAGAATGTTTGCAGGGTGTGGATTAAATGTTGGTGATCAACCATATCGAATGCCTTGGAAAGATCCAAGAAGAGGGCTGAGGATATATAATTATTGTTGTGATTATGGTTTATGGTTTTGGTAAAGGCTAGGAGTGCTGAAGTAATGCTGTGATGAGGATGGAAGCCATGCTGAGTGTCTGCCATAAGGTGATTCTGGATTAGGTGGTGCATGAGTTGTCTATGAATACATTTTTCCATAATCTTTGCAAGTGGAGAGAGTATAGCTATTGGCCTATAATTGGAGAATTCAGTAGAGCTGCCTCCTTTGTGAAGTGGGATTACATAGGATATTTTCCAGATGGTGGGAATTTTAGCTTCTGCTATGGTTTGATTGATTAGTATTGAGACGGGGTAAGCAATAGCGTCAGCTGATTTTTGTAGGTACTTGGCAGGGAGTTGATCAGCAGAAAGTGTAGTGGGTTTTAATTTTTTGATCAAGGTATGGATAAGTGAAGTGGCGACTGGTTGAAAGCTGAATGCGAATAGGTTTCTAGGGGTGGTACTTCCAGGACCAGGGGAGCTAGGATGTAGTTGGATAGCTAAGGCTTGAATTGTCTCAGTAAAGAATCAGTTAAAACTGTCAGAAACATCTTCAGGGGTTTTATCAATAGTAGCAGCAGCAACTGGGGTTGAAGTTTGTCCAGGATGTAGTAGATTATTTAAACCTGCCCAAAACTTCTGAGGGTTATTTTGATTTACTGTCTGTAAATTACAGTAGTATTGTTTTTTTGTCTTGTAAAATGGATTTTTTTGTTTCGTTCCAAGATTGCCTGTATTTAATGTGATCTTGGGGGTCTTTAGAAGAATGCCATAAAGCCCATGCTTTGTTTCTAAGGGTAATTTTGAGTTTAGACTCTTTAGAAAGCCATGGCACAGTTTTTGCCTTTGTTCTCTTTGAACGAACAGGTACATGCAAATAAAGGATCTCAAGGAATTTGTTGTTAAAGTATGCTACTGCTTCCTCTAAGGGGAGGTGTTTTAGAATAGACCAATTACATGAGTTTAGTTCTTGTTGGAATTTGGCAGGGTCAAAGTTTTTATTGTTTCTAACCTTTCTGAGTAAGGGTTGTTAGGAATTAATGGCTTTGTGCTTAATTACATATGTGAGAAGGTGATCGCTTAGGCCATGAGGGAGGGTACCAGAGGTGTACAGTTGAGGGTGACTATTTATGAGTACCCAGTCAAGTATGCTTTCTTTTTGGTTGGGTTTACCTATCCTGGTAGGGGTGGATATGATTTGTGTAAATGCATGCAGGTTAATATGGGTTGTTGGGGATTCTGAGGAACAGGTGCCCCGGTTTATGTTAAAGTCTAGAAGTAGAAGGGTTTCTTGGGAGTAGTGACATGATACCCAGTGCAGGATATCTTCAAGTGTAGATATATTGTTACCTGAGGAAATGTACATACAGATGATATTAATGCATCTATTTTATTAAGTTGCAATTTGGTGGCAAGAATCTCTGAGTTATTAATCTGAGGTGGTTGTATTACATCTATGGTGACATTCAACTCAGATTTATAGAGTACAGCTACCCCACACCCCTTCCTGGAAGCACAATCCAGCCTTTGTATGTTGTACCCAGGTGGTAACACTTCATTGTCTGTAGTGTTAGGTTTTAACCAGGTTTCAGATAAACAATGAATCTCAGGGGAGTGGACATCCAGAAGTGCATGCAATTCATGTAACTTGTTATTAATGCTTCCAATATTGAGATGACAGGCTAGGAGAGAGATAGTTGGCCTATTAGTTCTAGGTTTGTAGCTTAGATTGCAAGTAGAGGGGGTATGTGTATCTGAAGTGGGTGGGCCAGGGTTGGGGTGAATATCACCACCAAGTATTAGGTTAAGTCTATAACTGGTGATGAACTTCAGGAATTTGTTTATTAGTTTGTGGTAGTGTTTGGATCTAGAGCTAATGTGCCTGGGGTTGAGATGTTGATAGACTGAACAAGATGTTGGATAGGATGTGGTACTGTAAGTATGGTTGAAGGTGGGAGGATTTACAGCTGGGGTGATAGTATGGCCTTTCGGGACCTGAAATCCCATGAGAAACTGGTTTTCATACAAGGTAAGGAGGTATGGTGCAAACAAGAGGGGTAGTAAAGAGGAGTATATCATTATTTGTGATTCAGCTAGTGAGTTAAGGAACTGTTTTACCTGGTGATGCAACACCAGAAGATAGAGTGGTGAGGTAAAGGTACTGGAAGGGGGATGGGAGAATGCCAGATGAAAGCTAATAGATGCTATTAAAATGTAGGTAGAAGAATGGGGGTGGGAGGAATTATCCCAGATGAAAGCAGATAGGATCTAGAAAGTGGGGGAGTGGCTATAGTACTTTAAATTTATAGGTACTGGGGGCGGGAGGTAATTGGGGGCAGGGAGGGGAGTGAAGAGAGCCCGAGCGTAGCAAGGGCGAACGTAGCAGGGATATTGCAGTTTACAAGGTTTCCTACAGTTTACAAGGTTTCCTACGGTGTCCTAAAGCTATAAGGTAAGTATTATAGATCTTAATGTAAGAGTCAGTTTACTTAAGTTACAGGGGAAGAAGGCAAACACTCAAGTAGAAAAAAGAGCCCTATGGCTAATCAAAATGGTGACCTGCTTAATTACACAGCACTGTAAGTGAAAGCTTAACAAATGCTTTTTGTGTGCAACCTACTCTGCTTAAATGCTGAGAGAAACTGATTTTGTTATGGTGACCAATTTCAGTCCTGTAGACTCCGTTTTGTAGGTAAATGTAGAGTTCAACTAGGAAAAGAGAAAAGCAGAGATTCTAGGGTAAGCATGAAGGCAACAACAGGCAGTTATTTTATAATAATGCATTCAAAGGTTTGGTGGGGGGGGGGGTAAAGTAGCATACTTCAGAATGAACTAAGATTTATAGCTAAGAAACCTAAGCAAGAGAGCAATGCAGTAAATAAACACTTGCCAGATTTTAAAGATATACCAGAAAAACTAAATCAATTGTTCACAATTGTACAACTGGAAAATTGCGAGTAAAAGCACTTCAGGTATAGCTAGCACAAGTTATTCAGGTCATAAAAGCACTTCTTCAATGTGTGTGTGCAATTTAAACATTAAAAACAGATGCAGCAAGTAGTAGCTTCTGATTATACACTTTCTCTAGCTACATGTTCAGTTTAAACACACATATATCCAGAGAAATTCAGTAAAGTCACTTGCTACTTATAGAACCTCTGCAGAAAATATAGCAGTCTGTGCAGAATCAGAATTTAGCAGCAGGTCATTCAGTTACACAAAAAACAGTAAAAGATCCATACAGTGAAGAAATTTACACTAAGTCACACCAGGTCAGCCAAGGGGGGAAGAGAGAGGGAAATCCTAAGCACCTAGATTTGAAAAAGGAATTATAGCTAGCTACAAGCCCCCAAATTTGACTCAAGATGCCCACACCACCTATCTGGACTTCTTCAAATCTATCAAGATTCAACCCTTTACCCTGATCCTGGGTGACATTAATTACCCAACCATAGACTGGAAAAATACTCATGCCAGAACACAAATGCCCAGAGATTCCTTGATTTTATCAATACAAATGCCTTGGAACAGCTAGTTGATACCCCCACAAGAGGTGATAATATGTTGGGCATGGTATTAACCAACATGAGTAATAACTGCAGCGCCCTACGGTATCATCCTCCATGGTAAGATCCAACCATAAAGCAGTCAATTTCAAAGTCACCATCTCTACTGACCCCTCTCTAGCTAGGGTCAAACAAAAAAGCTTCTCCAAAGCTGATTACAACCTCTTGAGGGATGGTATAAACAGCTTCACAGACCGCTCCCCCACTGTAGGAACTGTCACTAATGTCCAAATCTACACCAACGTATTATGCAAGCATTTATATAGATGCATCAAATTAGGAATACCTGACAGGACAAAATCATCCTCCGCAAGGAAGAGTAAGCCTGTCTGGTGGACATCTGCAATAAATAAAAAAAAACTAAAAAATAAATAAAAGGAAAAAAACTGCTGTCCAGGACCAAGAAGGAGCAGGTGCCCAATTGGAAGCAATCTCTCCTTAGCCCAAGCAAGCAAATAAGAGCACTATTGAAATCCTCTAAAGCCAACTTCGAGTCCAAATTGGCTACATCTACTAGAGGCAATCATAAGGCCTTCTTCACATATATCCACAATATCAAAGGAAGCAATCAGATCTGTTCAGAACTGGTGGTCAAGGACACCACATACACAAATGCTGTAGATATAGTCAATCTACTGGCTGACAGATTCGGTGAAAACTTTTCCCCTCTTCCCCTGCCCCATCAGTAAATCAGGACATCCCCGGGAACCTGCCCTCCACCCTTTATATCTAGGGAACAGGTCATCACTGCCCTCTCAAAGTAAAAAAATACAGCCTCCATGGCACCCGATAACATCCCAGGCTGCATCCTACATGAACTCAGGCATAAACCTGGAGCACCATTAGGTACCCTATTCAACCAAAGCCCGAGTACCAGCTTTGTCCCAGCCGAGTGGAGGACAGCCACTGTCATTCCTTTACACAAAGGTGGAGCGTCCACCGATCCAAAAAATTATAGACCCATCAGCCTGACTAGCCTGATCTGCAAGGCCATGGAATGGATTATCATGGACCTCATTAACAGGGATATTAGCAACCTCCAAACACTCAACCCACACAGTTTGGCTTTGTCAAGGGGAAGTCATGTCTGTTAAATCTGGTTGATTTCTTTGAGACAGTAACCAAAGCCATGGATGAGGGGAAGATAGTGCACACCATCTACCTTGACCTGGCCAAACCTTCAGCACTATTCCCCACTCTGGCATAGTAGATAAACTCTCCCAACTACACATTAATCCATATGTTACCAGATGGGTAGCAAACTGGCTCACTGATAGAATCCACCTAATCAAAATAGGGGAAGCCACCTTAAGCAATAGACCGGTAATGAGCCACATACCCCAGGGATTGGTCTTGGGGCCTCTGCTATTTGGGATATACTTCTTTGAGGTGCAGGCCAAAACCAGTGGGCTATGGCTGACCAAGTTTGCAGATGACTGCAAGCTGGGTGCAGTCATCAATTCTCCAAGTGATGTGGACATCCTCCAAGAGGGTCTCACCCAAACAAATGACTGGTGCCAGAAACATGGCCTCAAGCTGAATGCCAAAAATGCATCATCATCCCCTTTAGGGAGAGTGATGTCCCCATATATTATCACATTAATAATAACGTCCTAAGTATACAATCTGTAGTGAGGAATTTGGGTACCCAGGTTAATAGCAATCTGAATTTTGACCACCATGTTGCTTCCATTGTACAGAAAGCTTTCTATGTGGCCCACCTGATAAGTAAGGGTATCTCATCCAGGGACAAAGAGGTCATAACATCCCTGTTTTCTTTTCTTATAAGGCCAGCTATTCAGTACAACACCCCCTTTGACATGTACCTCACAAAGAACATGCAGGAGCTGGAGAAACCACAGAGGTTCCTCATCAGGAGAATCCAGAGCCTCAAACATCTACCCTACATGGGATAAAGCCCTGTCCCTGTAGTCAGTTTCATACAAACTCCTCAGAGGTGACCTCTGTCTGGCATACAAAGCAATCTCAGACCCTGCCTTGATGGGACTGCTGCATATCTGCAAGTCAAGCTCCATACGCGCAACCTCAACCTGGTCTATGATATCAATAGGACTTGTTGGTGGGACAGATTTGTGTCCCAGGGACTCCCCCATCTGTGGAATAGACTCCCTCTCCATGTCAAGCAGAGTACCTCATTATCCCTTTTTAAGCGCAACCTGGATAACTAGATGGGAAACAGGAAATACACCCCTGGGATTCCACCTGTTTCCCTGCTGCACAGGAACTTTGGGTGCTGACTTGTCTAATGCAACAGTCCAAAACCCTACTCTAAACTCCATTTTAGCAGAACATTAGTTAAAGTAAAAAAAAGTACATATACTGCATTAACTAGAAATTAATACTAAATTCAGAAGACCCCATGGTACTTGACAAGGTTGCATGTCTTGCCTGATTACTCTGTGTTAAGAGACAAAAGTTTCATTTTCTATGACTGGAAAAGAAATTCACCACAGGTGATGGCAGTTCATTTTGTGAAGGTGTTATTATTACAAGAAAGGCTGGAAATGGAAACTTTATTTGAATTAACAGTAATAGAAGAAGAAATGTGTGGAAATTATACTTGAAAGGAAAGCTGACCAAGCAACATCATTCTGGTGATGGGAAAAATATTTGATTGAAAGTTGAAGGTAAAAATGGAATTTAGAATAAGTGGAGATGGTTTGTGGCACATATTTGAACTGGTGAATGGTTATGTAAGGAGACAGGAATTGCTTGCAGAGGAAGAAACTGAGTTTCTATAGCACCAGCAACTAATCATGATTCAAAAGAAAGTTGTTGAATTTGGATAGCTAAATATAAGTTGCTTAACAAGAATTGTTTGCAGTTGAGCATAAATCATGAAGGAAGCATTTGAGATTTGTGTTTTAAGAGAAGGATAACTGGATTTAATTGATTTTTTGAAAACCAATGTGGCACAGTAGACAGGTTATACTAAATTATCACTGAAGTTTGGGAATCTAGCTAAGTTTTCGTTATCTGTCCCAGAGAGTTATTATTGTAAAACAAGGTTGATTTTGATGCAGTTTATGTCTTGATATGGAATGGAACAGATACTAAAGTAGCTATGTCATCTAGGAAAGAAGTTTATAGTGGTAGGCCAAATGGTGTTTCTGTATCATGTGGCAAGTAAGACGGTACATGTGGATCATGATTATTCCAATGTAACTTTTCAACAGTGACTGCAGTTTATGGGTATTATTGAGGAGCATATGAGACCTATATTAAAATATTGGCTTATTTTTCTGTCTGTATTGAAAGTTTATTTGCCAAAAGGTATTTTTGACACTTGTTAATAGCTAATGATGCAATAGCCAAGCAAAAAGCTGTCCCAACAATAATCAAAAGAACAGCTGCTTCATAACCAGACACCACACTGCATAGTCTTAAAGGAGTTTATTCAAAAAATGATAAGTGCTTTCATCTCAAAACTTGTTTTGACTTCTTGAGATAAAAGTCAAACAACTCTAGAAAATTTTAAATCCAAGTAAGTCACATTACATCTTTCTGCTCAATTATTTAAAGTCACACTATATCCAAAATTGCATAAAACCCTATCAAAATTAAATTACATTACTTTATAATCAAAACAAAACTGTTAATACAACTTAAACTTATAAAAATATTAACAAATATTTACAGTACCATAAAAAACTTAAATAAATCAAGATTTCATCTACTTCATCTTTGATATGACTTCAGCTTGAATAAGCATGTAATAGATGTTACTTCATTCAACGTTGGGGAGCTGCTCACATTTAAGCATAACTCCCATTCTAATTCCTGCTTTTCCAAACTCAAACCCCATGGGCCTCCCCTTAGGTTCATTTATATCTATTCTACAACCACAAATTTAAAATAATGATTAGGATTAGACAAATTATGCTTTGATAATGCGGTAGTATCACTCTTTTTCCTAATTTTTTACAAATGCTCATGTACTCGTTCCTTCGACATACGTTCAGTTTTCCCAACGTAGAAACTTGCACATGACACAATGCTATATATATGACCCCTTTTGTTGTGCAATTGTATTTCCCTTTAATGGAAAAATGTTGACCATTAATAGTAAAATTGCTACAGCAAAAAATATTTTTACAATAACTGCAGCTTCCACAGGTAAACATACCATTATGTCAAAAGCAGTGAATTAAACTAGATTCCCACACAATGATAAAGGCGGTGATGCTAAGACCTTATTGGAGGTCAAGGAGTGTTTGTGGCAGCTTAGGTTAGATGCATCTAGGTCACCAGGGATCAATGATCATATTTCATTGTCTAGTATTTTAAAACACAGGTCTTATTGTGTCTAGCATGACAGCAATAATTTACACACAATTACTGACTAAATAGTTAAGCATTAACTTATGTACATTATGCATTTTAAAAAAACTTAAAAAAAAAACGTTGAAACTATATAAAATGTACAACAGACATGTTTTTGAAATTGGTTATTACTGTTTAAGTATTAGGTAGGGATATTTTATACAGTATGTTAGTGTAAGGCATTTTTATCATATAGTGTGAGATTAGCATTGCTTAGACTATTATTGAATTCTAATGGTTATTTTTATTTTTGTAATATATTTATTTAAGTATTATTTGTTTTGAAATTCAAACAACTAATTGTTTAATTGTTTAGCACTTTGGACTGGCTTTATGAAGAGGGCATGTGTCCTGATTGATTTTAAGAACTGGGGCTTCACATTTCACTTTTTACTCTGATGATGCCCAAGTTGTTGGATGGGTGGAAGCGCTAAGTGAAACTGGTATTTCGTTTGGCTTTGTCTTGTCTAATAAAGTCTTTGATTGTCGTGGAGCCGAGTTGGTCTACACTTTATTTTAAACATACCATTATCTTCTTCCTGATAGACCTGTGTATGTCTGGATTAAAAAAAATGTTTTAATGCTAAGCCGTTTCCTGAAAATAATAGTTGGATGATCACCCAACTTCTTACTCATCTTGGTGCTTTCATTAGCCACACTCCAGGTTTTGTTCAAAATTAATTTAACTGCTTTACAGTACGCATAATTTGCGGTAATAAAATTGCACTTATAGTTGTTATTATTAGATGTTATCTGTATTCCCATAGATGTCCCTGTTTTGGTGTTTGAACTAATGGTATTATGTTCCTCTACACTCCCCCAAATTGAGGTAAAATAGTTTACCCTCCTCTTACATATAACTTCATCCATGGAATTGTACATAAATCGGTCCGGGTATAATCTTTTTTGAAACATGCCCGTAATACATTCATCCATAGAATTTTCATAAAGTGTTGCCATTCTGGCTGCATGAACACATTGTCCTTTTAGAACTGCCTTTTTCTGGGTGATGGGGTGGAAACTAGTGTAGTGTAAGAAAGTGTTGGAATATGCGGGATTCCTAAAGATCCTTAAAGTAAATATTTTATTCTGGTAGTCTTTCACTAACATTACGTCTAAAAATGAGCTGTAATCCCTACCTATGTCATGTGTGAATTCCAAAAATGCTGGTGTATTATTGAGATACACAAGAAACCTAAGTATTTCTTCCATGTCTCCTTTCCAAACAATGAAGATGTCATTCAGGTACTTTGTATATAGGTGCCACCAATGAGAATCTCAAAGAAATGTCCATTTGAATAATTAATTACTAATTAAGAAAACTCCTGAAACCATCACCAAAAAAACATTAATCAGCCATTAGTGAACCTCTTGAAATTCAATTAAAAAGATTTGTCTTCTAAAAAATCCTGTTAAAATATATTCCGTTCATTGTTATTATATTTTTATGTTTAAAATACAATATTTTGTGTGTACCAAGGACTCCATCTAGTGGCCTATACTTAAATCACACTCATCAATACTCCCTATAAATACATTAATAACCAACTGTTCAAAATGACTACCTAAGGGAAAAAATACAATCTTTCTTAAAAAAAAAAGTTTTTAAAACAATATTTATCTTTTTATTTAAAATAGTGACTATCAAGAAAAAAAAACATCATGACTTAACAGCCCACACTTTTAATACTGGGGCCAGTGAAATATTTTCATTAAGCCCTGGGGGTTGTATATTTGACCCGGTGTACAACCTGTGATGCATTTTACATTGGGAAAACTGAATGCTCACTCAAAAGAAGAACATATGAACATTATTATAATGTTCGGACTCGTACTGAGAACAATGCATTGTATAAACATACACTGGGCTGTATGCAAGCAAATTAGGTATTTTTTTTGTCCTAGAATGGGTACCAAAGGATAAGGGGGGATGGGAAACAACTACTGAATTCAAAGAATTATATTAGCAAATTGTTTTGGAAGCCAATAAACGCCCAGGGCTTAATTAAACTATTTTATTGGCCCCAGTATTAAAACTGAGGGGCTGCTAAGTTATGATGTTCTTTACTGGAGTCATTATTTTTTATAGAAAGAGGTACATTTTCTTTTAAGATTTTTTTTAAGAAAGATTGTGTTTTTAAGAAAGATTGTATTTTCCCTTATGTAGTCATTTTGAACAGTTAGTTACTTATGTATTTACACGAAGCATTGATGAGTGTGATTTAAGTATCACTGTCACTCCTCTCTGGATCTCTACTTGTTGCCCAATAGGTATCACACAGACCACAACTAAACTTACAGTACTGGTGTATTGCCTTCCATATTCTTCCTATTCTCACTTTCTCACTCCTATCCCTTTCCATCTTTGTAGTGCTCTGTGACCCTTTCCTCCTTACACTGCCTAACTCTACCCTTCTATCTGCTAGCTTTCTCTGTTACTTTTCCTTCCTCTCAGGTTATTGTGATTAGCTCTTCTATTTCCCCCTTTCACTTTTTGTTTTACCCCTAGTGACTTTATCTGGTCTTTATCTTTCTTCCTGTATACCTAATTTCCCCAGCGACTACTTTCTTACAGCTTGTTGTTGCTTGACTCCAAGCTCCTAGCGCTGTTCTTGTAACTTACTCTGTTCCCCTCAGGAAAGCTTCTATTTCATTTTTTTCTTACCTGTACCCCCTTAACTCTAATGTGAAGCCTGTTTCTCTTTGTTCTTTTCCCTGCTACACAAGTTACTTCCAATTTCACTTCTGTCTCACTCCTTACTCTTACATTTCCATTGTACTCACTCTTTACAAACTAAGTGGTGTCTCAGCTCCTCAGCTGGACTGATTGCCTACGCTCTCTCTCCTCTGTCTGTTTCTGCCCCGCTTGCTCCCCTCCATACTCACCTTCTGCTTCTTACCTTTGCTCCCACTTATTCCATGCTCCTCCCCCTCCTAGGTACTTCCTATGCGAGGTGTTATAATCCCTCCTTATCCCCAGGGCGCCATCTTTAACTTAGCCTACCTCGCTGCTGCTGTGCGACTGTAACTGTGCGCTCCTAGCTGCAATAGGTATTGTATAATTCTGTATTTGTTGCTTTCTGTGCATTTGTCTTTAAAATACTTTGGGTAACCTATATCTCTTTTGAACTGTATCTAGCACCTGATGAATACCCTTTAGATGCAATTTGAGTGTGCGTTTCCTTAGCTATTTGGTGGATGTACTAGCTAACTGACCATCCACATTGTTAGCTTTGTTACTCTGTTGTCGCCTTTCGAGCGACCACGGTTTAAAACTGGACTTTAATGTCTATAACATATGTTGAACTAAGTTGCTTCTCCAGAGCATTTTTGGCTGTTGAACGCTATGTTTTTGATGTCGTCTTTCATGCGACTGCTGTTTCTAACCTTCTGTAAGGTGTTTAACATATGTTGAGCGACGTTGCCTCTGTAGAGCTTTTTGAGCTGTAAACTGCTTCTGGATTTGAGGATTACTGACGCTGGTATTTGAATTGTTCTGTCGCTGTGGTTTATACTCTTCCTCTATCTACAGCGCGACCTAGCTGGTCGTAACTTAAACACAGAAAGGCTAATCAGCGTTAGCGTGTCAGCCTTATTTTCCATGTCCAACAGTACACGCAGCGTTATTTTGCTATACCCTTGACCGAGTAAATTCCTTACTCGCACATAGAGCAACCTTGTAATTTTAGGGTTGGTATTGTTGTAAGACTTAGCCAAGGCTATTTTTCGCTGATATTAGCGGGAAACATATAGCGCCTTGTTTAGCATTTTAATACGAGGCTACTCAGTGCCTCCAGGACCCCATACAGATACTTCTGGAGACCATACCTTGTCTAAGGCCTAGTCCTTTTACTGTTAATTTTGAGTAGTGTTTTAGTGCACTCTGGGAACCGAGTGAAGGTATTAATAGTGCCCTTACACGTGCAGGCTGGGCTCGGGTCTTACTTGCTACTGGGCCCCCCTACACTTGGCGCACTTCCTTATCTACACTATGGATCTACGGGCATGCCCCATGCTATCCCTGTGCCTTTAGATGGAGTATATGTGCTTTACTTAATGGTATGCCTTGCGTCTTTTTGAATCAAACTGCTCCTCAGCTGGACTGATTGCCTACGCTCTCTCTCCTCTGTCTGTTTCTGCCCCGCTTCGCTCCCCTCCCTACCCCCTTATCCCACCCACCCCACGCACTCCTACCCTTATACCTCACAGTCCACACCCCCTTCTTAACGCACCTATCAGGTACTACTACCTCATTTGTAACTCTTCCCTCATAATTTTTTCCAAATCCCTCCCCACCCTACATATCTCCCTTCCCTCTTATACCCAGACCTATCCAGTAACTCTTACCTCCTAGCCTCCTCATCCTATAAAATATACCTACCCCACCCTTTACCACTATAATCTCTTCCCATCCTCCTCTCATCATGTCTCTAACAACTACCACTTCTACTTCCAAAACCTTTATAGCAAAAAACATCTTAACTAAACTAGTAGCCCTGATAATTATCTCTCTAGTACTCACACTTCCTTACCTCTTGACTTCCTATGAAATAAAACATAATTACCACCTTACAACCTCTTCCAAGCAAACTGCCTCTGAACTCATAACCCTAAACTGTAACCACTCTAACATTACATCTACCTCCTGCTATCTTCTAGCCAAATATCATAGACTATCCCACACCAAATGTAATAATCTCATGTCAAGGAAACTAAAAGACAAACTTAATCTAACCATTAAACCACACTCAGTACACAAGCCCACTACCCTGACAGATGGTGATATACACCCAAACCCTGGTCCTTCAAAGATCTCTACCAAAGAAACCACAATAATCTCTAACTCACCCCTTCCACTACCAATCTCTAAATCTAACACTTTACTCATAGGACACCTAAATATTCGAAGTGTCAACAACAAAATTACTCAACTTCACTCTCTTCTGCAATGTCACTCTTTTGACATCCTCTGTTTAACAGAAACCTGGTTAAAACCCTACACTAAAGATACTGAAATCATTCCCTCAGGCTACAACATCCTACGATTAGACCGCAATACTCGTAAGGGCGGAGGAGTAGCTCTCATTTTTAAAACTGAACTTAATATATCCAATTCCCTATGACCCCCCTGAGAACACCAACACTGAACTCCTCATAACTAAGCTACAACTTAACCCTAATAAAGCCATCTACATTATCTGTACCTACCTTCCACCTGGTAATAACTCCACAAACATAGAAAGTATTCTTAGTTGGGCTTCAACTAACCACCCACAAGAAACTATAATACTTGGAGACTTTAACCTTGATTGGTTCTCAGTTAATTCTAACAACCCAGCCTCCCATATTAATCTCCATGGCTTTACCCAAACTATAAACACCCCACTAGAACTAATAAACCTAACAATAAAGAAAGTATACTTGATTGGATCCTGGTTAACAAACCCCAACTTAATTACCTAGCAGGGACCCTGCCTGATGATATCAGTGACCATAACTTAACCCATATCATAAGGCAAAAGAATATCACTACAAATACCCCTTCAGTCAGGACCGTGCGCAGTAATAAACATTTTAACCCCACTCTATTTAAAACTGAGCTAAATGCGTGTGACTGGAATCCACTAAAAACTCTTCCCCTTAATGAAGCGGTTCAATACTTTAATACCAAATTCTTAACAATCTTAGATAGCCATGCTCCAAAACAAACTATCAGAATAAAAGCTAAACCAGCCCCCTGGCTATCTAAAGAAACAAGACAGAAAATATTACTCAGAAATAAACTCTGGCTAAAATGGAGAACAAGTAAACTACCCTCAGATCATCAAACCTTTAGACACCTAAGAAACAATACCAAAAAAGCTATTCTTTCTGATAAAAAACACTACTATTGTAACCTCCAGCAATCTAATCATAACAATCCCCAAAAATTCTGGGCAACATTGAACAAACTTCTTCACCCAGGACAAACTTCCACTCCCTCCCCCTTGGGATCAGACAAAATTTCTTCCCTTGAAACTGCCAACTCTTTCAACTCCTTTCTCACTGATACTATCAACTCACTAGCCTCTCACCTTTCTTCAGATAACTCTAATGTTCCTCAACTTGCCTCTACTAATCTACCAAGCTTTATTATACAGCCCATCTCTACCACCTTCATCCTAAAATGTATTCAAAAGCTTAAGCCATGTACCCCATCAGCTGACCAACTTCCATCTGAATTTCTTCAAAAAGCAGCCACAGAAATAGCCTATCCCATATCTATTCTTATAAACAGAACCATTAAAGAAGGAAACATCCCTGATATCTGGAAAATCTCACATATTATACCCTTACATAAGGGAGGAAACTCTACAGAATATTCTAATTATAGACCCATTGCCCTCCTGTCTCCACTAGCAAAAATCATGGAAAAATGTATTCACCACCAACTAATGTCCCACTTAACTAAACATAACATACTATCTCATTGTCAACATGGTTTCAGACCTTTTCATAGTACTACTACTGCTCTCCTTTCCTTCACTGACTTCATTAACAAAAACCGCAATAATAATACCCTATCTTCAGCACTTTTCATCGACCTATCAAAAGCTTTTGACATGGTCAATCACCCTCTCCTCCTAAAAATCTTGGAATCACTTGCTATTGAACCGAATGCCATCCAGTGGTTCACCTCCTATCTTTCCAACAGGAAACAAGCTGTCCTCTGGGAGAATAAACTCTCCTCTCTTCTCCCGATCTCACTCGGTGTACCACAAGGCTCAATTCTTGGACCCCTTCTTTTCTCCCTATTCATAAATGACTTACAAGTAGCTATTCCCAAGCTACGTGCATACAATATGCAGATGACTCCACACTCATTTGCTCTGCAAAACCATCCCAGAGCTTCAAACTATTACTCAAAAGGTATTTCATACTGTTGAAGCATGGTTCTTAAAACGCTGCCTACTTCTTAATGCCAAAAAAACAAAACTCCTCCTTTTCAAACCCACTACCAGATCCCCCCCATTGGACTTCTCTATCTCTTCTATTAACAATACTCTCATATCACCTGACTCTTCTACCAAACTGCTAGGTGTGACTATTGACAACAATCTTACCTTTGATTATCACATAAACAACACTATTAAAACTGTACATAGAAAACTGGGCTCCCTCTATAGAATTAAAACATTCTTATCCCCAACAGCCAAAGCTACTTTGGCACACTCTCATCTCATTTCCACTCTTCTCTATGCCTCACCAATTTACACTAACCTGAAGAAAACTAATCTTTCTAAATTGACCACCACATTCAATAGTATAGCAAGATTTGTTACTGGTAATCAATTCAGAACTCACCACTGCCTGAACCTACAACAACTTCACTGGCTTGAATTACAAAACATGTTGCTTCTTTCCCAACTTCCCATTATCCACAGAGCTTTTTATCTGCCAAACAACACTCCTTCATTTTCTAATCTCTTCACCCCTTATTCTAACCTGAACTCACTCCGCTCCTCTAGCAAACTTCTAGTTACTGCTACCAAATCCAATAACCTTGCAGGTGACTCCCTGTTCTCTAACTCCATTGGTAAACACTGGAACCTATTGCCCACTGAACTGACTTCTATTTTAGCTCCTGTCCTTTTCAAACAAAAACTTAGACTCTACCTTACAAAACACTGGCTATGTCCCTGCCTTAACCCAGACTGAACCCATGTATTCGACTATTCCCACTACCCCTTCATCTCTGTTACTTCTGCTACCTTCTATTTTATTTCCTCACTATTCTATCACTTACCCCTCCTCTATCCTTCTCCTTCCTGATTATATTACTTAGTTTACTGAGGGTTCATATAAATATCTAATCTACTTACATAGTTGTCTTTAAATGTCCTTTTCTCTTTCTTATGATGTTTGATTATGCTAAATAAGTTATGCTTGTGTTTTGCTTCCAAGAACGATGAGTACATTATTGTACAACTGTTAATTCTGAATACAATAAGTTTGATTTTTTGTATAATATTTTCCTGATACAGTATATTTTTATGCTGCTCTTTATTGCATCGTATGTAATAGTTACTATGTCTTTGTGGAGCTTTTCTCCCCGGGCCTCTGCTGAAAATGGAAATATATCCAGTTAGACTAGCCCGGTTAACAAATGTAAAATAAATAAAATAAATAAATAAGTATAGGCCACTAGATGGTGTCTTTGGTACATGTGAAAGCTGCCATCCCAGCTAGCTAGAATTTTGTAAATAATTCTGTGTCATTTAGAAATACTAATATAATTCATAGGCTTGTCTTACAAATGTAAGAGAACTATATGGTATGTGTGTGTTAAACTGTATGTTCTGTACTGAGCTTCAAAAATGTAACCACAGTGCGCCCTGCTGGAAAAGAGCAAAAATGTGTATAAATTATATGACTGTGCAAATGTATGTTTTCATGGTAGAAGATGGAATATACAGAGTTAACTTGCAAATTCTAAGAAAATAAGTAAAGCATTTTATTATGTTATAAAGTTAGTATATCTCAGCTAAGAGACAGCATGTCTAGTGCTAGGGGGTTCTTCCTATTGTCTTGAGACAGAGATAATTACTAGGTTTCACATGTAAAGTGTTTTTGTATTGCTATGTGGCTTCCTAGCAGTTGTACATCTGAAAGATAAGTATTTTTAACAGAGACATGTTAAATTCTGTTGGTATCTTTTTAGCCTGGGAACTAGAGGCAAGTGTCAAATAATGATGTCATCTAGCTAACCCAGCAGTAATGTGTATTATTAATTTAAGAACTACCTCAGAGAAAAAGTCTTTGCATTTTGTATCTTGTCTTGAACCTAGTAAGAACATCCATTCATCTGTATTTGCCTGACTATGTAAGTAAGACTTAGATCATAGTATATCTCTTAGTGATAAATAGGAATACAGTAAGATTAGTTTAGATGTTTTCTGTATTTATGTGAGAGTGTTCTGCAATGTTGTTTTAAAATATTTCCTGTGATTCTGAACTCTGTTGTTACTGTGTTGAGTTATTGAGTATTGTCTTGTGCTTTTATTATTTATTATTAAATATATTTAAACCTTTAATTGTGGCTTGTTTTGTTTAGAGATATGCAAGCTCTTAGTGTACTTGCATATGTATTTGGTGATACTGTACAGGCCACTCTTGAATAGCCTTAAAAGTTCTGGTCACACTTACCATTTGGATAATAGTAACATTACACAGTAAGATTGGGCACCCTTTGGTAAGGGCCTTTATAGTAGCTGATAAGTAAGGGTGGTTGGTGGCAGTGATTACTACCTTATAGTCTGGGCAGAAGGGGGCATAGCTAGTAAACCTGTGCCAGCTTTCCCCAGCTGTATCTGTATATTTGTATATAAATCAAATCTCAAAGTGTGTGTGTGTCAGCTACTTGGGCAGGGACATGAAGCACTGGTTGAACAGAGAGGGTGCTGGAGGTTTTGGCTTGACCATTCAGATGAGATCTTAACCCTATAGCTGTGCCAGTGGGGAGTCTTACTAGGGATCTGGAGAAAGAGGGAGAAACCAACCCCAGTCTGACTGTGATCTCTGTGTGCTCTTAAGGGAAATTGTGCTTTACTGTGTGTGTGTATACCTATCATCCTCCCAATGTGCCCGTCCCTCACTGGTGTTAGTGGTGAGGATTGAGGCTCCTTGATTACTGGGCGAGGGCACTGGCATTACATTTTAATTGTTTGGCAGTGGTGAGATACCCACATCACATATTAACTGTTTGACTCTGGTGAGATAGTCACATCACATATTAATTGGCTTTTAGTGGTGTGGATATTGAATTCCCGTACCTTGTGTACAGTGATCACTGAAGGTGTTTTTGTACTCTAAATCAACCAAGCAGTGAACATTCAGAGTTCATATCACAATTGTTTTATTTCTTTTGTTAGCTTAGTTAGTCAGGGAGAGCAGGCGAGCATGCCAGCAGAGGAGTATGGCAAGCTGACAAGGAGCCAATTGGCTGAGATGTGCCAGGCTAAAGGACTGATGCATGCTAACCTGACTAAAGCAAACATGATTGCAGCTTTAGTCACAGCTGCATAAGAGAATCGCAACCAGGAGGACAATCAGACTGGCCATGGAGATGTACATCTCTCAGAAAATGGACAGCTCAACTTTTCTACAGAGGACTTAAAATTCCATTTGCAGTCAAAGAGACGAGTTGGAGGCCAAGCATTTGGAAATAGAAACAGCAGAGAGACTGAGGTGTCTAGAGACTAAGGAAAATGAGACTCTGCTATGCCTGAAAGCGGAAGAGAAGGAGAGGCAGGGATAACATGAAAAGGAGATGCTGACTCTTTGCCAGAGTCATGCAGGTAATGGGGAAGGGAGTGATTGAACCCCAGAAGCAACAAAGATCAGTAAATTTCTTCCACAATTTACAGAGGGAGAACATTTTGATAGTTTCATTCATATGTTTGAGAGGGTATGTAAACAGTATGATGTTGACCAAGGGCTCTGGGTACAGTTCCTGACCCCCTTACTCCATGGTAAAACTGTAACTGTTCTTTCCAAACTGTCTGCCAATGACTGCTTAAATTATAATGTTGTAAAAAACTGTTGACTAGAATGTTTTATGTTAACACCTGAAGCTTATAGGAAGAAGTTTTGTGAGCATAGACACAAGGCAGATGAAAGTGTGTGTGAATATGTTGCTGAACTAAGCACTTATTTTCATAGATGGGTGAGTGGATGTCAGGTCACCACTTTTGAAGGGCTGGCAGACCTTTTGGTGGGGGAACAAGCCCTTAGCACTTTGCCTGAGGACATGAGAATCTGGTTAGCTGATAGACAATGTGTTACGGTAGATGAGTTGGGGAAGAAGGGAGACCTATACCTAGCAAGCAGGGCATCACTGCACCCAGTGCTGCTCATGAGTCTAAGGGAACCCATGGTGGGAAGTCCAGACTGCACCGACAGAGTTTGCCAGTAGAAGTCGAAGCCACTAGTCCAGGTACACATCCTGGACCTAGGGCTAAATGTTTTAAATGTAACCAGTGGGGCCATGTGGCATATAGATGTCCATGGAGGCAAGGTGGGGAACAAAGGTAGGAGAGCCAGTAAGTAGGAATGACAAAATGCCAGCAGTAGGTTGTCTTGAGACAACAAGGGTACCAAACTACCACAAGAGGTTATATCCTATCTTAGTGAATGCTAAAGAGACCATTTCTAAGAGAGACACAGCCTCTGACATAACCATTGTTAAGTCTGCAATGGTTACATGGTTACAGAGGAGCACTACTTGCTTGGGCAGTCTACTCCAGTCAGAGATTTAGGAGGGATCCCATTACAAATACCTTTGCATGGGTTAACCTTGATTAGGAGGGTGGAAAAGGAAGCCAGCAAGTATAGGGAATGATTTTGATAATGCAGCATCATGTGCTCATGCAGTTACATGCAGTTAGGCTTGGAGAAAAGCATGTGGATCTGGTAGCCTGGGGGAGACCCAGTCAGACCGCATACTTGCAGCCAGGACTGATGATGTGGTTACTTCAGGGAGGGAGCTACCCTGTAGCAGTGAGAATGAACATGAGCCACAGCTGCTTGTTAGTACTGATATTCCCCTGGACAGAGTGACTGTAAGGACAGAGGTGAGTAGTGGTACCCAGGCTGAGAGTAAGGCACCACTGTCAGAGGATACCAGACTTCCTGTGGAAGGGGAGCTGGGAAGGGTTACAAAGACAGATGTGAGACAAGCTCAGCTCTCAGATCGAACATTACAAGGCCTGAGAGAGGTAGTTAGTGAGACACCTGATTCTGAAGGGAAGGGGGAATCTGTATACTGGGACAAAGGGTTGCTGTATAGAGAATGTACCCTTGAGGGAGGGCTAGAGTGTGACAGAATACAGCTGTTGATAATGCCCAGAGCATACCATCTGGCACTTCTAGCCATAGCCCATGATATTCCCTTTGCAGGTCACATGGGCATAAAATGTACAAAGATACGTATTATGCAGAACTTCTATTGGCCTGGGATTTCAGGAGATGTAACAGGGTACTGCAGGACCTATGAGCAGTGCCAAAAGGTAGGCAAGGCAGGAGACAAGGTGAAAGCTCCTTTGATGCCTTTGCCTATGATTGAGGAGACATTTCAGAGGGTAGCTATGGATATTGTGGGGCCTCTAAGTACCCGAAGTTCCACAGGGAAAAAGTATATCCTAGTGGTAATAGATTATACTACCAGATACCCTGAGGCAGTGTCTCTGTCCTCCATTGAAGCAGACAAGATGGCAAATGCTTTATTAGAGATTTTCAACAGGGTAGGTTTTCCAAAATAAATACTGTTTGACAGAGGTGCCAATTTCATGTCAGACCTGCTGGCTTGTCTGTGGAAGTACTGTGAGGTGAAGCACCTAATGACCACCCCCTACCATCCCCAGACTAATGGTCTTGTTGAGAGGTTAAACTCTGCACTCAAGACCATGCTACAGGCATTTGCAGACTGGTTTAAGAGGGACTGGAACAAATATTTGCTCCATCTGTTGTTTGCTTACAGAGAGGTTCCCCAAGAATCAACAGGTTTTTCATGCTTTGAGTTGTTGTATGGGCACAGGGTGAGGGGACCTCTACGTTTAATTCATGATGAGTGAGAGGGTGAGTGTGAATCTCACAAGGAGTCTGTTCTGGCATATGTCCTAAACCTCAAGACAAGGCTCAGGGAACTCATGGGCTCTCCCAACAGGTCTGGTATGACAGGAATGCTCAAGCTAGAGAGTATACTGTAAAGCAGCAGGTAATGGTTCTCATTCTTATCAGACACCATACCTCCCAACCGCACCGAATTACTCGTTTTTTACCGAGTTTTGGGGTTCAAATGAAGGGGTGCCACGATTCCAGAGTGGCACCCCTTCATTTCCGATTTTTTCTTTGTTTTTTTTTAATTTTCGCACTGACGGAGCTGACGTCATCATGTGAGCGATGACATCAGCTCCGTCAGGGCTACCAACCTGTTGGAATTCAGCTCCTTGGAGCTCACGTCATGCACACAGAACTTTCTACTCAAATGCGAGCAGGAATGGCAGAAATAACGGCAGCAACACTTAATGAATTATGGCAGACCTGCAAGCAAGCAACTCAATCCAGAACGCTTAATGGAGGATTAGAAGCTGTAGTTTTAGCAGTTTTCCAGCTGAGCTTGGACTGTTCAGATGTTTTGAAACCATGACTTGCTCTGGGATAAAAAGGGTGAGTATGCGTCGTTTGGCTAGAAATGTTTTCCGGTTACTTGTGTTTCAAAATCAATTTACATTACTTTTGGAGTGGTACATTTTACTGTTGCCTTTCTTTATTTCTATTTGGTTACGATTTGTCCTTGTATAAATGCACTGTACTTTTATGTTGATGTAGTTGTGTGATCACTTTATATAGATTTGGATGCTTTGAAATAAATTATATCATATATAGCTTCCACACGAGTGACTGTTAATGATTTTTTTTTGCCGCAGCAGATTAACACATGAAACTAGCCCACACATGTTGTTAGTGCCTACAAATGGGAAGATGTACAGGCATGCATGATTAATGTGGCGAATACTTTTCAAGTCTTTAGAAAACTGTTTTCTTGAGAAGTTTGACACTTAGTAGTTTTTAACTTTCATGCACGTGTGGTTTGCCGTGCCTTAAGTAGCTGTTAGAAATTCGCATGGTTTAATGTATGGCACAGACCCCTGCTCTCTCTTCTTTGCCTGCAAACTGCATGTTTTACAGTTCTTTACAAATACCTGTAAAATGAACTTCGTAAGTAACACTGATTATGGTCTAGCAATCAATGCCACTAATTGTATACTCGTTCGTGTTGTGCCACGTTGTTTCTTAGTCTGATCAGTTATGATTAATGGGCTTTAACAATACCCTTTTTAGTAGAGGGAGTGAGCATTGCTGAGTTTATTTCTAAAAACCTACATGATCCATAAACCCTTGGTTAATGCATTTCTTTTTGTAATCCGTTTTCGGAATTAAGTGTAATCACTGGGTGTATATAATGACAAAGCAACATAAGGAGGTTCAGGCATTCATTTTTCTGTTATAGTACGTCACTGATTTTGATAAATGCTTACTCGAAGTGTATGTTTAAACATCACATTGCCTCTGAAGGCAGGTCAGTTTTCCAATGGTCTTTCTTCTCTTGACTTGTTTATTGGTATAGTAATATTTCTGTTTGAACTTTCATCCCTTCTCCCTCATTGTTTTATTTTCCTCATCTTGGATCTCGTCAGTGAGAGGTAACTAGCTCTTTGATTTGCTTTGCAGTGTAATTGCTAGGGTTGACTTGTGCTCGTCTGTTGGGGACTCATTGACATGCATAGAGGAGTAATTCATTGACAGGGTTCCCTCGAGAGGACATAACCTGTTAAAAGGTTGAGTGGGATAGCAGGTGTGTTCTTATTTTAAATAAATAATCTAAAATTGCATACCCTGAGAATGGTGAACACCACATCTCTTAATGGCTTTGTAGTCTTGCCAATTAGTAATGGTCATTACCTCCTCTAAGTCTAACAAGTGTGCTGCTGTATTATACAAGGAATATAATTTAATAAAGTCAGGAATGTGTATCAAAGAACCCATGTATGTTTCTTGTTCTGTGTGCAAGGGGCCTATGATTTCAAAACAGCCCAAAGGTAATCTTTATCCATCACTAGCCAGATGCATTTTCCTTGGATGGGGTGTGGGCTTCAATGTTGTTTCAATGAATGTGAGTTTCAAGGACAGAGAAGTTTTAATGCTATGTTTATTTTCATTGTGAGACAGTATCTATTAGTGTTTGTTCATTGTGCTATAAAATGTAAAAATAAAATCCAAATAATCAATGTAGAAGTAAAGCAGTATGCACATTAGTGTTTATGGTAAATGGGGCGAAATAGCCAGGTAATGGGACATTGGAATGGCTGCAGGGGAACTCTTGTGCTATAATTTGGTTGTCTGTTCAGTTTGTGTTTGAAAGTTGGTATCCCATAATTCCATTGGAGTGGGCAGGGTTGCATATTTATGTATGCTAATTTTATGTTATTCAGCGTACAGATTTGTACCTATTTCTCATGGGCCTTGTCCAGATTTTTGATGTTTCCAGGTTGAGAGGTATGTCAGACACAATAAGCTGCAGGTAGCTTGGGAGGGACCCTGCAAGGTGGTAAGGAAGGTCAGTTATGTTAACTACATGATGGAACTGCTAGGAAGGAGGCAGAGGCACAAAGCGTACCATGTTAACATGATGAAACCTTACCATGACAGGGAGGCCCTTATGCTGAGTATTTGCAGTGGATTGCAGGAGGAGTCTGAGGGAGATCTGGTGACTGATCTCCTCAGGGAGGCTTGGACTGACTCCTCAGTGGAAGGGGTAGCAATGTCCCAGCAGCTATCTCTTACCCAGGTTTGAGAAATCCTAGCAGTGTTACTGGAATTTGGGGACATGTTCACTGAGAAACCAAGGTGCACCCACCTGGTGCAGCACCATGTGGATACAGGACAACAAAGGCCTATTAGGTAGACCTGTTATAGGGTGTCTGAGAGAGTCAAACAGACTCTGAGGGAGGGGATATGGGAAATGTTGGAACTAGGGTTAATTCAGGAGTCCAGCATTCCTTGGGCCTCTCCAGTGGTGCTGGTACCAAAGAAGGATGGCAGCACCAGGTTCTCTGTGGATTACAGGAAATGAAATAGTCACACAGTCAGATGTGTACCCCATGCCTAGGACAGATGAAGCACTAGAGACACTGGGTGGGGCTAAGTAGCTTACCTCCATTGATCTTACCAAGGGTTACTGGCAGGTGCCCTTGACTCCCAGTGCTAGAGAGAGGTCAGCCTTTGTGAATCCTTTTGGCTTGTATGAGTTTATAAAGATGTTCTTTGGGATGAAAAATCCCCCAGTGACTTTCCAGAGGCTGGCAGATCATATCCTATCAGGAGCAAGAGATTGTACCCTTGCTTACCTAGATGATATTGCCATCTACAGCCATTCTTGGCAAGATCTCCTTCAGCATGTCAGGGAGGTGCAAGGCAGACTACAGAGGGCAGGGTTGACCATTAAGCCCAGCAAATGTCAGGTGGGTATCGGAGAGGTCTCCTACCTAGGACATAGAGTGGGGAGTGGTAAGATCAGGAAAGATAAGGTAGTGTGGACCCCAGCATGTGAGCTGGCATTCCAGAAGCTTAAAGAAGCTTTGGGAGGACCCCGTGTGTTAGCCAGTCCAGATTACAGCAACAAATTTGTTGTACAGGTGGATGTTTCGAACCACGAGGTGGGGGCTGTACTTAGTCATATTTCTTCAGAGGGAGAAGAGCACCCAGTGGTTTATCTTAGTCATAGGCTCCAACCCAGGGAGGAATGCTATGCAGTGATAGAAAAGGAATGTCTAGCCATAGTGTGGGCACTGCAGAAACTTCAGCCTTATCTGTATGGAAGGAAATTCACTATAGTTACAAACCACAATCTCCTAACATGGCTACATAGAGCCAGCCAGCAAAATGCCAAGTTACTAAGATAGAGCCTAGGGTTGCAAGCATATGAGATGACAGTGCAGAATCGCAGTAGGGTTAGCAATATCAATGCAGATGGGCTCTCAAGACAGGGAATGGTGTAAGGTATTTCCAGATAGGCTCAGCCCTCTCAAGCAATGTTTCTCAAAGGTCACTTGAAAAACTAGCTTGAGTTCTCATGGGGGGTGGGATTGTGAAGGATGGCAGCCCAGCTAGCTAGAATTTTGTAAATGCTAATATAAGCCATAGGCTTCTTTTACAAATGTAAGAGAACTATATGTTATGTGTGTGTTAAATTGTATGTTCTGTACTGAGCTTCAGAAATGTATCCACAGTGCACCCTGCTGGAAAAGAGCAAACATGTGTATAAATTATATGCCTGTGCAAATGTATGTTTTCATGGTAGACGTTGGAATATACAGAGTTAACTTGCAAACTGTGAGAAAATAAGTAAAGAGATTTATGATGTATAATAAAGTTAGTTTATCTCAGCTAAGAGACAGCATGTCTAGTGCTAGGGTTTTCTTTCTATTGTCTTTAGACAGAGATAATTACTAAGTTTCACATGTAAAGTGTTTTTGTATTGCTCTGTGGCTTCCTAGCAGCTGTACATCTGAAAGGTAAATATTTTTAACAGACACATGTTAAGTTCTGTTGGTATCTGTTTAGCCTGGGAACTAGAGGCAGGTGTCAAATAACGATGTCATCTAGCTAACCCAGCAATAATGTGCATTATTAATTTAAGAACTTATCTCAGAGAAAAAGTCTGTGCATGTTGCATCTTGTCTTGGATCTAGTAAGAACATCCACTCATGTATTTGCCTGGCTCTGTAAGTAAGACTTAGATCATAGTATCTCACTTAGAGATAGATAGGAATACAGTAAGATGAGTTTAGATGTTTTCTGTATTTATGTGAGACGGTTCTGCAATGTTGTTTTAAAATATTTCCTGGGATTCTGAATTCTGTTGTCACTGTGTTGAGTTATTGTGTATTGTCTTGTGCTTTTATTATTTATTATTAAATATATTTAAACCTTTTAATTGTGGCTGGTTTTGTTTAGAGATAGTTAAGCTCTTAGCGTACTTGCATATGAATTTGGTGATACTGCACAGGCCACTCTTGAATAGCCTTAAAAGATCTGGTCACACTTACCATTTGGATAATAGTAACATTGCACAGTAAGATTGGGCACCGTTTGGTAAGGGCCTTTATAGTAGCTGATAAGTAAGGGTGGTTGGTGGCAGTGATTACTTCTTTATAGTCTGGACAGAAGGGGGCATATCTAGTAAACCTGTGCCAGCCTTCCCCAGGAATGTCTGTGTTTGTTTGTGTCTTTCGGCTTTTCCCTGTTAGGGGTTGCCACAGCAGAACTCCGGTCCGCTAATGATTGGCAGAAGAGTTTTACATGCTGGCTTGCCGGGCCTAACGCACAACCTTCAATGAAGGAACGCCCATTCACGCATGTCGCCACACAGAAAACGCTCTAACTGAGAATCGAACGGGCAGCGTCTAACTGTGAGGCGATAAATCAAATCTCAAAGTGTGTGTGTGTGTGTGTGTGTGTATGTGTGTGTGTATGTGTGTGCGTGTGTGCGTGTGTGTGTGTGTGTGTGTGTGTGTGTGTGTGTGTGTGTGTGTGTGTGTGTGCGTGTGTGTGTGTGTGTGTGTGTGAGTGAGCTACTTGGGCAGGGACAAGAAGCACTGGTTGGACAGACAGGGTGCTGGAGGTTTTGGCTTGACTACTCAGCTGAGATCTTAACCCTATAGCTGTGCCAGTGGAGAGTCTTACTGGGGATCTGGAGGGAGAGGGAGAAACCAGCCCCAGACTGACTGTGATCTCTGAGTGCTCTTAAGGGAAATTGTACTTTACTGTGTGTGTACCTATCATCCTCCCAATGTGCATGTCCCTCACTAGTGTTAGTGGTGAGGATTGAGGCTCCTTGATTACTGGGCCAGTGGACGGGTGTCACAGTACACATAAAATGTCATTGTATTTTAAACGTATAAAAATATGACAACAATGAATAGGGAATATATTTTAACAGGATTTTTCAGAAGGTAAATATTTCTAATTATATTTCAAGAGGTTCATTAATGGTTGGTTAATGTTTTTTGGTGATGGTTTTAGGAGTTTTCTTAATTAGTAATTAATTATTCAAATGGACATTTCTTTGAGATTCTTATTGGTGGTATGTAAATGAGTTTGGAGATATAATAATGTTAACATGATGGTGTATTCATCTGATGAAATCTGTTTGATGTAAGACAAAAAATGCGGTGATTTAAGTGAGAACATTCATGGTCTTGATTTGATCCTAATAAAGCCTTTGTATTTTACGAGTGGGTCAACTCCTTCCTGAAGTGTTCAAGTGTGCTTTCTTTTCTTGGTGGATTTTTTTTCAGCACTAGTCCATTTGTGTTTTTTCTTGCCTATTCAAAATGTATTTCTTCTCCCACTCCACCATAATTATGTTCATGTGTAGCAAACTGCATGCTGACCCCATTGCTACCCCTTTCAATTGTAGAAAAAATGATTTTCAAAAAAGATGTAGTTATTATTTAACACCAGGGTTAGCAAATTCTCGTATAGGTTAACTCTATCCTGGGTTAAATCGGTATCAGAAAATAAAAAAAATCAGGAAAACACTGTATCCTCAGTGACTGAGCAATAGTTTTACAGCTTAGAAAGTAAAAATATGTCCCACTGCAATACAGATTAGGCACATACCTCTCAACTTTTTAGAACAATAATTCTGGACAAAGCCAAAAACAATGGGGGAGGAACAAAGGCCTAAAAATAGGGAAACTTTTTAAATATTGCTCTTATAAACTTGTAATGTTGATAGAATAAAACATGTTACATCAGCATACATGTTAAATACTATGAAGTCTGAAACTGTCTGTCATTACTGAGTGACTGAAAGCCTCACTGATTTGCCAGGAAAAACACAAATTATATGAGGAACAGACCAAAATTTAAGGGGAAAAAGTGGGCATTCTGCAAAAAGCTGGACAGTTGAGAGTTATGATTATGCACTATTTAAGAAACATTTCTGGTTACTAAAGAAATGCTACTGAATATTGAACATGTTTTTCAAATTTTATCTAATTATCTACATGCAATCTCAAGTATTCAGATTATTTCTAAACTCAATATCCAAATGTTTTCAGTCAAAAATCTCATCCTGATGAAAATATTCTAGAGTCATGGTTTTCATATTGTTCAGAACCAAGTCTTTGTTAGAAAACCCTGAATTTATTCAAAGTAGTGCTCCAGAAAGGTATTCAGTGAGCTCAGACTGAAACTGACTGGACAAGCACTACAACATCTGTGCATATCCTACACATATGCATTTTATGTGTCTCAAGAAAAGTGTCTTTTACTAAAGGAAATAATAATGACCCCAGGATGGATCATTGTGCAGTCCCAACCTGTACAGATCTGCTGAAAAAAAGGGCAAAACTATATTTGCACTAATGCAACAAACTTTAAAACTGATCATCACACATCTTGGCAAATTGCTAAAGACACCAATTCCCACTAAGGCTCTCAAAATTCAAACTTTGGGTTACTATTTCAAATGACTTGATTAAATCTAGGAAGCCAGCAAAAGCCTCCTGTCTTTATCCAAGGAATCACTTAAATAACAGACAAAAGAATCCAAGCCTGTATCTCTAGAATAGCTCCTTAGAAAAACGTCTTGGACACTGATACATTTTTATCATTTTTCACCAGTAGAACAATTTGATTATTAAAAAAATACAGGCAAGTCTCTGCAGAAGCTTAGATGGGAGTTCAACAGTTTTTTTTCTGTCTCATCTATATTTCTGAAAACAGGTACTACCTGTCATGTGTAGGAGCTTTTAAAACTAACTAAATCAAAATAGTTCATCTGTTTAATATGACCAGTCAACATCCTTCATACAAATGATATAAGAAAAATGAATAAGTGCATACCAAGGGGAACACAACAGAGACAGGCAATCAAAGTTACATCAAAAGAGATTCATATTACAGGAATTCACATTTTAAGTAAGCTGCATGGATACCGTTTATATTGACCAATACATACATATATAACTGAAATGCACAAAACCCTTTCTCTCAATATGACATATTATTGCTATACAGAACACAGAGCATGGAACTGGATAGTGGGTGAAAGCCACATAATGTGTCACTGTGACTTAATAGCTACACTTGTTCTTGCATAACCAACGGCTGTCTTGTGTTCATGTTTTCCAACAAGTCCGACATCTAATGATTCTCCAGGGCTTTTGCTTTACACCCATGGCATTTTCTGTAATGCATTAATAATGCTTATGTTACTTGTAGAAACATTTACAGCAATAAGCCAAAAGGTAAGCTACTAAATTAAATCACATTTGTTATCTCTATCTCTCTCCCTTCCATTCACACATAAGAATACCTAGTTATTTTTATTTACTTTTAACCAAGTAAGCCCATTGGCCATATGAGGGGTGAGTTTTCTGGTTAAGTGACTTGTTCCCTGGAATACGTGGAGTACAGGAAGTAGCATGTTAATGTCTCAGAGCCTTGATTCTGTGTGCAGACTGCAGGACAGGTGTATTCTTTTATATATATATATATATATATATATATATATATATATATATATATATATATATATATAAATAGCTTTGTTCTTAGAAGAAAACATTTATTTCATTACACATTTATACATTATTTTTAGATGACTTGATGGAAAAAAAAATAACATTAACATTCTTGTTTCAAATTAAAGATGAATAAAGTCATTCAAATGTGACAACTTATTTTTTAACCCACTGGGACATTCTGGACAATACTTTTTGTCAAACAACCTCAAAGTGGTAGTGTAATTCATTTTCAATGCATCAAACCTTTAGTCAAAATCATAATCAGTTTCTCTACTACCATGTCTGTCATGCCAGCATTTTAAAAATGAGCAGTAACTGATGACTGAGTGTCTCTGGTTAGTTCTAGTGATTGTTGTTCCTTTAATTTCTTCTGTGTGGTAGTTTTTTGGATTAATTAAAATGTCAAACTGTTTGCTCTGCTGCCCATATTTTCATCAATACAGTCAGTTTTCTGTAAAACGAACTGCTCCCTGCATCTTCTAGCCTCATTTTGTCTCTTCTTCTGGCCCCTTCATCTGCTCTTTAGCTTTAGTTACACAAGATATGTGGCTCATAAAGGTGTATTGTATAGAGAAGATGTCCTACTGTATCTCAAGCAGTGGGACGTGCACAGGTTTTGTAGGATCTCAACATACTAGAATACTACTCTACTTCTGGTGGCACACTTAGCTTTGGAGGTGCTAATTGGCTGGCTCATATTCTGCATGAAGTGTCAGCTGTCCATTGGCTGGTGCAGTGTATTTTCTATGTGTAATACTCTGGTGCTCATAGAATTCTTTAAACTGACAGATGTTAATAGGTGGACCTTGTCTGTTGTCACTGTTTCTGTTATGCCAGACATAACAAATCACTTGTGAGGAACTGGTATCATTCCATGAGGAATTATGGAGCGATTAGGTTTACAATATGCAACCTTGAGCAATCAATTATAACTAATAGCTATTCTTTATTGTATACCTAAAACAGTTAATACTCATCTCAGTCTGTGGTATAGTATATGAATGTATAGCCTTAATGTTAATAGGCTAACTGCAGCAATTAACATGTCACGTGTTGACCTTTGTGAATACTGATAACATGAAGATTACATTGCACGTACTGCATGTGTTATATTTCATACTTCCTGGCATTATATGGTGACACAGCGTCAGGAATTTCTACTAGAAATAATGAAGTATAATTGTACAAGACATATATTTGCTTTCAAGAGTCTCATTTGGATTCATGAGTGCATGGTCATCATACTAACCTTGTGTGTGTGACAAACAGCAGGGACACAGACACATTGCATTTAAACCAGCACTATTCCTATACATACTGGATAGGTGTGAGTTGTGCATGGTAAAGGATAACTTGAATACTAGATGCCTCTGACCAAGTCCCAGGAATTGCACTGCTAATTCCATGACCCTGGCTAGGAGTGCTACATGAACATGAACATGAATGATGTTTGCTGGATGAACTGTCATCATGACTTATGTCCGCAGCCACAACCACGTGGATGATCATGTCTGGGTGTGGACACATTTACCACTGATGTAGCACTGATGCAGCAGTGGAAATATTACCACTGTGAGAGTGGGATCTAGCATGTTCCCAGCCATGTTGGCTGACAAGTGATGATATAGGAACAGACCAGCTTCATGCAGGCTGCCTCTTCCACAACAGACACCCCAGAACAGACACTACTTGATCTTTCCCTCTTTTTAATTTCTCCAAGTCTTTTGGTTTCTAATACCATAATGTGAATGGACCCCATTCCTAAGTCAAAGAATGATTAAAGTTCATGAAATTAGTATTGTTTCATTCTTTGATGTCACCCAGTAGTGCTCTTCGCAGCACCTGCAATGTGCCCAGTAATGATTCCTTCTGCAGTTGGTATGGAGTTACATGTATCGGTAACATATCTAAATATGACTGTAAATTCTTTTTGATGAGACCCATTGCTCTACTACTATTGGAACTGTCTGGGTATCTTTCTTCCACATTGCCCTCGTTTCTGCCTGCAAATCGTGGTATTTTATGACTTTGTGTCTGTCTGTACATAAGACACTGTAGTCACTGGGTGTAGCAATTTCAATGATCAATGCTACTTTTGTCTTCTTTTCATGGACCACTACATCTGGTTTTCTCATATCTTTTTTTGAACTGTTGATAATGGGTGATCCCATGTGATATAAGCATCATCATTTTCTATGATGCTTTGTGGCTTATCTTTCTGGTGTTTTTCATCTACTTCAATACCATAATGTTTGCACAATCCCCAGTGCAACAGTCTTGCCACATTATTATGCCTTTCAGTATACAGTCCTTCTGCCATTAGTATGTCACATCTAGCAACGAGGTGTGTGACTGTTTCCAATTCAGTTTTACAAAACCTACATTTGTCTGTTTCTCCCACATGTTCAACGGAGTTTATAAACCAATGCGTAAATAGTCCACTATCCTGTGTAAACCAACGTGTACATAGTGCACTATCTTGTGTAAACCAACGTGTACATAGTGCACTATATTGGACTACCAATAGTAATCTTTTGTCTTTTGGTTTAAATTCATCTCTCCTTAACCATTCCTGCATCCGATCCTGATCAACATGAGATTGTTCCAAGAGTTTTCTATGCTTGCAACTATATTTATGCATTTTCCACATTTCTTGCCTTCTCATCTGACCCTTCACCTTATATTCTTAATTTTGTTTTGTTTTTTGCACATTGAGTTGCTGCCTGATTTTTATCTAGTTCTGGTATGACTTTCATTCCCACTTGACAGAGATATGCTTCTGCTAAATGAAGCAGGGAAGTCATCTGAGACTTATCCTCCTCATGTTTCAAAACTTTCACATTATTTATTTCTTATGAGGTAAGCAGATATGTATACAGTTAACGATTGCAGATCTACACATGTAATCAATTTCAAGGAGTCCCATACCTCCTTCAGAACGGGGAATATATAATCTTGGTATGCACTGACTTTTATAAATCATTTTATGAGCATTAAGCTTCCTTCTTGTTTTCCTGTCCAACCTATCCAACACCCTTTGGGGCCAGTCAGTCACTCCAAAACTGTACATTAGAGCAAATTGATTTATAGCTTGGAATTTTTCCTAGATGCCAACACTGTTTTCAGTATTAATTTAAGTCATCTAAAATATTTCTTATTAAGTTTTATTTGCATTTGTCATGTTTTATTGTTGATCCATCATCAGTTTTCAAATATTTATACACTCCCTCTTGCTTAAGTTCTTTTATATCACATTCTTGTCCCAAACTGATGTTTTCTTGGTGGTGCAGCTTTCCTGCTTTAAGGGTTGCTTTTGCACATTTATTAAGGTCAAATGACATTCTTATATCATCTGAAAAAATTTTGACCACTTGCAGTTGTGCTTTCAGTTCCTCATCTGATGAACTATCCAGTTTTAAATTATCTACAAACAGAAGATGAGAAGTATTTACACTTAGTTGTTTTCTGGGAGCCAAACTGTAGCCATGATATAATATGTTAAGTAGACAACTTAATGGGTTAAGGGCAGTGACAGCGAGTCACCCTGGAATATCCTCCCTTTGAATTTTTATCCCTGGAATAATAATGTGTCCTTCATCATGGCTTAACTGCAAAGTGGTTTACCACTGTTTCATGGTCGCTGTAATGTAACTGATCAGTGTAGGGTATATGTTATACATTTTTAAGCACTCCTTTATCCATGAATGTGGGATATTGTTAAATGCTTTTTTATAGTCTATCCATGGTATACTTAGATTCTTCCCCATTTTGCAGTTCTCCATTATGACTTTATTGAACAACAAATGATCCTTTGTTCTATATGACTTTGTTTTATTACTCTTTTGTTCTATTGTTATGAGTGAGTTTCTTCTACATGACTATAAACTCTGTTGGAATCAATTCCAGTGTATAGTTTATACGTCATCCGAAGGCAAGTTATTGGTCTACAGGTTTTAGGATAGGCTGCAGTTTCGCTCTTAAATAAGAGTATTGTTTTTTCTATTGTTAACTAGGCTGGTGTCTGGTCAGGGTGCTCATATAAATAGTTCCTTCTCATGGCTAAATCTTCAAGTAAAGATGTTAAAACTTTTAATCAAAAGTTAGGTACTGCATTTTCCAATTAGGAGCTTTTCTTAACTTTGTTTCAGTCTCTCTGGCCTTTACTTCATCCCATTTCATATTGTGTACATTTACACTTCTGATTCTTTCTTTTACTTCTTCTATCCATTTAGCATCTTTGTTATGTTCCACAGGCTCTTCATATATATTTATCCAGAATGTATCTGTTTCTTCTTTTTTGGTGGTGTTTCAATTCCTTTTCCCTTGTTTCCAAATTCTCTACAAAACTGTTTTGGGTCATCAGTAAATTGCTTGTTTTGTGTTTTTCCTTTATATTTATCTGCATATCTTATCTTATAAGTTTTTCTGCCTGTGCTAATATTTTTAGTTTATTATTTGGGATAGTGCACGATAGATTCTGATCTGTTCTGATACTACACTTTGCTTTTATCACATCTATCTTTCTGAGTATTTTTGTTGATCTGTTCCCTCTTCTATACTCTTCTAACACTGACACTTCTTGTCTTAATTGCTTTATAGTTTTTCTTCTATTTGATACTCCCATGATGGCATTTGATTTCTCCCCTTTGTTTCCCTTACTACCCTGTGTTTTGTGGTAGGACTTTATTTGTTATTAATTTAGCTGCACAGCAATATATCCTATTCACTTCTATTATACCACATGAATCTCTATGGACAGTCCTAATTACTGTGCTCATTTGTTTTGTCAAAACTTCTAACTTTTTGGGTTTTATTGAGGTTCTGTAGTTTATTTCTTTCATTGATCTTAATATGTCTGTCCATTTCTATTAAATCAAGCGACTCTTCTCTTAGATCATTTTCTTCTAAACTGAGGGCACATTCTTTGTTCTCCATTTCCTGTGGGCATTCTATAGAAAGTTCCAGAGCATCTTCCTGTACCACAATCTCTTCAGTTTCATCCTGTGTCCTCCATTACTCTTTCATATGGGAGCTCACTGGCCTATCACTCCACAACATTGACTGCATCATAGTTGCCATGGTTTCATACTCCTTCTCTTACTGTGCAACTCCAACTGAACATTTATACTGGTTTCCTGTGAAAGGCTCCAAAGTATCTTCATATGGCAGCAGAGCAGATGTTTCCCGCTCCACTGGTTTCTCTTTAATTTGAGGATCCATTGCTCTATCCTGCTGTGGTGCTTTCTGAATTAGATTTTCTACACTAAATCCTTCACTTTGCAGGTACTCCATAACCTCAGTTTCTATTTCTTTACCTTCTCCATTACACGTCCTCTTTTCTTTATTTCCTCTTTGTTTTCTTATTTTTTGTACTGCAAACTTTTCCATGTCTGGTTGCCTTTGCCTCATGCCTCTCAACCTCTTAGAGCAAGAAATCTGGACAAAGACATACATAAAAGTGGGACAAATGCCCAAAAATAGGAACATTTTTAAATATTACTCTTGCAAACTTGAAGTTTTGGCATTAGCCTGAATTTTCTGAAAGTCTGAAACTCAAATGTCTGCCATTATTTTTTAACTTCATTCTTTAATGATGTACCACTAATTTGCCAGAAGACCACAATTTTATGAAAAACAGACCAAAAATATGAGGGAAAAATCTGGAAATTCTGCAAAAATCTGTACAATTGAGAGGTGTGCTTTGCCTGTATTTCTCTTCAAATATCTTTGGTGCTGCTCTTTTTTATTGATTAGTTTTGCTTTCTCCTTTGCACATATACTGCACTATATTACATCTATTTTCTTTTCCATCTCCAACTTTACTTTACTGATCTTCTGCTCTACATTCCCTCTTTGTGTCTTATTTTTTTATTGTGGATTTTTCCATATCCTGATGCCTTTGCCTGTATTACTCTTTGAAGAATATCTTTGGGGCTGCCTTTTTTGTACTGATTAATTTAGCTTTCTCCTTTGCATAAACATTGCACCATATCAGATCTTCATTTCTTCCCCATGTCCATATTTCTTTTTTATACCTTTCAAAAGTCTTTAGATTTTGTTCTTTATATTTTCAAACTTCTTCAGTCACTTCTTTTTCCAAATGGCCCAAGGTTTCTTGGTTTATATAAAGTTTTTCATAAATCTGTTGTATTAATGAGCACAAATTGTTATTTGAAGCTTCTGACAGATTTTCTTGTGGAACTATTTTTCTTTCCTCTAATTTCTCTCTCAATCATTTTGTATATTTTCTATCTGGAAATTCTGGGCTTCTTGCATAATAGTAACAATACATAGTTTCTTTCTTATCCTCAATAATCCATTCTATCATCTTTATGGCTCTTTTTTGGCGTATACATTTTTGTGATTTTTGTGGAGGTATTTCTTTCTACAGTGGGGAGGGGCCACTTAAAGGGGTCTATCAAACATAGAGAGTATGGCTTCCACATCTTCTAACCACAATATGGACACAGTAACTATGCGAGTGCATATCCCTGACACAGAATCTTCTGAAAGTGGACAGGTTGTTGAGGACACAGTTGATAAGGTTACTGTAGTAATCCCACTGCTTGGTCCAGTGTGCCATTTATCATATCCAAGGAGTCAAACACATGGTTCATGCAGTCTCGTACATCAAAATACATGACATGACAAACCCTTCTGAGACTCTGGTGGAACCTGCCTATGCTTTCATGATAGCCCCACTCAAATGTTGAGTGGCAACTAGTGACACACCATCCTGGGGGGGGGGGTAGCATACCTTCTCTGAGCATCTCCACTGACACTAACACCCCTGTGGGGTACCTTACCCTGAGAATGGCTGGGGGAGATTCTGCCATGTTCACAACTGGGATTACTACATTAACCTGATCAAGTTTTATTATTTGTCATTCTATGTGAAAAATCAAAATATAATTATGCATGAGCTAAGACTTTGCTATTGGCCATGCAAAGAAGCTTGTCTTCAGCACACATCAGTTAACACTGAAGATATTAAAACTGTTAATGCAATGAGAAAGTATTCCATATAAAGGTATCTTTGCCTCAAATGATTACTCCAATAATGGAACACCTTATAGTGCAACAGTTACAGGACCGAGAGACACATATATACTTCCAGTCACCTGCACATTTGTAGTCCTCACCTTCTACACTTGGAATGTCAGTTCACCTGTGGTGTTACTAGTTAATACACAGAGCTCAGAAGTTCATGGGTTTGATTCCAAGGTCCTTTCACTGACACGGTTTTATTTTTATGTGGCACCAATGCTTCCTGTAATACTGAAACAAATTGTACATAAAGACAATACACAGGAACAATATCAAGCATTTGATTTCATAGTTCTGTCACACTGCTAATGTGTAAATAAATTGCAAGGGTCTTTTTCAGTCTTTTAATTTAACATCAAGGTTAGGGACTACCCCTAATATACTATGCAAGAAAGGTACGAATTTGAAAGTAGTAAAAAGGATGGATTATGTAAGAGTGATCAAGAAGAGACTGAAGAAATTGGTGCATGTGCCCAGTGTAGGTACATTAATGACAGTATTAATATTACAATAGGAAGTTACCCTAGGGTTATAATTACCAATGATAGGCATGAGCGTAGTACTAAGCAGCCAACCTGTCATGATGGTTTATGTAGCCACCTGTGTATCTTGTCTAGTATTTTATGTCGGCAAGATTGAACATCCACTTAGGAACAGGATTTATCAGCATTTGCATGCTATTAAAAACTCTATGAATTCTCTATATAGTCATGTTTTGTTAAGTAAGAGTTATAAAAAGTTTGTGTTTTTTTGTTTTGGAGAAGGTGAAACCCAATGTTGTTGGGGATTGGTCCTCTTATCTGGATTATAGGGAACTACATTGGCAACTTTTGTTTAATCTGGTTCATTTGCTGGTATCTATGACAAGGTATCTATAAGTAGTGCTTTAGGTTTAAGGGCTGACAGTCTATGAACATTTCCAAGGAAACAGCTTTATTTTTTATGTAATGTTGCAGTACAAGGCTTTGTACAAGTTGTAAAAAGCTTTTTAATGTATTTTAAAGTCATTTGTATTTTGATGTTTTATCATTTTAAAATATAAAGCATGATTTATTATTTTTTAGTAATTGTACATAACAAGGGGGCATTGCACAATAATTGGTTGTTTCTAAGAAATGTGATTGGACGGACATTATATATATATATATATATATATATATATATATATTATATATATATATATATATATATATATATATATATATATATATATATATATATATTTAAATATCGGGCTAGAAGTCTTTTAAGTATCTGATGAAGTTATGTTATATCGAGGAACGAAAGTGCTTATCTTATTAAAAATATATCCTGTTGGCATTTCACTCAGGTCTACTTTTTGTTTGTTTTATTAAAGTTATGAATGCTATAAATTATTCCTGATCTCATTCCCACAGATGAAATGTAACTGACATATCAACAGTAACCAGCATGAGTTGGAGTCACTGTGGAGCATGTATATATAGTGATCAGCACACATAGCCAAGTGTTACTGCCATGTTTCTCACCTAAAGTAGACATCGAAGAAATAATATATACATTCATTTAATTTTAGCCCATTTATGTGTATTGCCTTGTGCAAATGTGGTTCTCCACAGTGCCTGTGGTTGCACACAGGCTGATGCATACAAGATCTGGTCTGGGCAGACATTCTCTGACATTTTTCCTGAGGTCTTTGAAGTGAAGACATAGCAGGTGATGGTGAGGGTAGTACACAGAGGTGGTAAGAAGGAGTCTAAGATTTTTGTAGTACTCCTTGTCCAACACTGCAGCTGAAGGCTTCTGCAGTGTGGCTATACCAGTCTCAGTACAAGGCTGAGGCTTGGAGTAGTTTAGCCACAGCCATCAGCCATGTTACTGGAATCCCACACACCAGTGAACACCACCACTGCATCACCACTGCAGTGACTTAAAAAACTGAAAGCAGGACCTCTATAGCCAATGGCAGGATTCTTGTAGGTCCCAAGACCCAACTCAGTTGTGTAAGTATATTGCCCCATAACCATGCAATACACTACCATGACATGGCAACACAAACAAATCTTCACTACTGAGTTTAATTTTTCTGTGTAGTTCTACAGAGATTGAAGGAAACTGGGAGGCACATCAGGACAGACTGTGACACCTCAGAGTGACATGGGGTAAGTATGAGTTCAGGTATAACTGATTGCCATTTCATAACAGTACTCATTTTAGCAATAGGGTATCATGTATCTGAACATCAGGCCATAAGTGTTTGTCAGGCAACTACTTGAGTATGCATAATCTACCTTTGCAAGTGGTAGAGACCTGTACAATTAGCTCATGTGACTTTGCAGTAGTCAATTGTTACATAAACACATATGTCTGGGGGTTGAATTCCAGACAACAGAAAATATTCTCTAATATTCATTTTTCAATTCAATAGTTAGTACATTTAATTATAATATGGAACAGTAAGTACTCAGTCCAAATACATATTTAATGAACTGTCACCATAAACCAAATTTACAATACTCATACTTTTTGTAGAATGTTTACAGTGAATATGATAGCTTTAGTGTAACATTAATTTATGGCCTCACACATTTACATCTGGATGCAAAGACTGTTAAAAATGTATGTGGAAAATTACTGTCTGAGAAATATTAACATTACTGAAGATTTATGAGATTATTTCCTTTTTTCGTCACTCTCCCCCCACCCTCTTTCTCGGTATTATTTCTGTTTTTTATTACCTTTAATTGCTTTTCAACAATCATTCCTGTTGCATCATGAGCAGCAGCGCAGGGAGGCAGACTGACCACAGCAGCTCATAAAGCCGTCCCTTCACAGGTGGATGCAGGTCCACCACTGGCAGCACAGGTTCCCAGCACTTCTGTGTCACAACCTGCCAGCACTGCCTCCTGGACACCTACACTAACTGCACCATCTGCATCAGGTAACTACCCTGGGGGCTGGTGCAGTGGTGCACACCAGCAGTAGTGCTAGTGGAAGTGGTGAGTATGTCACCCACCAAGAGCTGACAGGGCTGGTGCAGCAGATTATGGAGAGGAGCTTCAGTACTCACATCAGCTGTATGGAAATTATCCTGAAGTGATATGCCAGATCATTGCCCCATCCTGCACTGCCCCAGGTGTCTATGACAAGTGAAAGTGGTGACAGTTCTGAGGGTGTGGACTGCATCACCACTGTATTCATGCTGGATGGTGATACACCTATGAATTCCCATACCTAAACCCAGTCATAGGTTCCCCACTCTTTTCATCTCATCACCATCCCTGTCTGTCTTATATGTCCTGCATGTCTGCACCCGCTACTTAACCTATCCTACATGCCTACCCCTCTTATTCCTAAAATACTTTCCCAAACATTCTTTTCTCATTAAAAAAAATAAAAAGGGTATGGATTGTACACTTGATTAGGATGTGAGTATACAACTCTATGAAAGTCTTTTTATAAATACAGTGTTAACTTGTGAATAAGTGGATAACTACAGTCCTCTTCCACCACCGTCTTACTCATTCCTTAATTACTCTCCCCAAGTTTGACCCTCTGCTTGCTCCCCATTTTCACCACTGCCCTTTCAACTGGTCAAAAAAGATATCTACACACGACACACATGGCCAGAAGTGGCCTGTAAACAGAAATCTCTATTTCTATATTCAGAATTTGTACAATGCTTGGCATCGAGCAGCAAAGCCTACTGCTAGTTTTCTTTCTATGGCAAGAACTAAAAAAAATAATTACATTTGTGATAATACTTTGCCATACGTCACACAAAAGTTCATAAGCAGTGTGCTTCAGTAAGTAATTCTGACAGGATGAGAGTAACATCAGTGACCTCTGTTACTTCTATATATTTTAAGTTGTCAGTGTATAGTATGTTCCATTGAACTTGTACAACTACAAACATATTTTCAGACTGGTACTGATGAGTGCAATAGTAATATTAGTTACACATATGCATTGTTATTACCCCGCACACTGTATAGACACAACAGGGAGTTGTCACTGCTGCATACATAAACATAAGACTTACTTGCAATAATGCATAATGCAGTGATCAGCAGATAAACAGTCAGAAATGCCTGGGTGGAACTCCACTGTGTGACATCTGTCACTATCACCCAACATCTTACTTCTGAATCACTGTAACATCACCTTTGTGATTGCAGTTCTGCACAATTCCTTCACCTGTGACTTGTCAGACACACGACAGGCCAACTCCCTTTGTGACTTCTCCTGTGACAGCATTGCTGTGGTACCTATCAGTTAGTCTTTTATGACTTCCATCCCAGTAATGTATACGTAGCATCACTGTTACTCATATATATCTCATTCTCTACCATGGCAGTTCATGTAAAGTAACAAATGCGCCACTTAGTAGACACGACATAATTCAGAATACCACAACAAATTACTCTTGTTGCTTCCACCGTAGTGCAATGCATTGCATGGAACAGCAAATGACAATTCATCTTCTTTGGCAAAAACTGATGACAATTTCTCTTTGGCTGCATTCAAATGGTGCTCATTGCATTAATATGCTTCGCCCTGTTGTGCAGCAGACAGCAACACTGATTATCAGTATGAGCCGACAATTAGTCTTATAACAGGCTTGCTGATATTATGCACTCCTGGGGGATGTCTGACTTATTAACACAATATGATGTTGTTAATTGTGATCCATACATAGTGTCTGTTTGACCAAGCACATTGCCCATTCCACATATATGTGTCTTTCCCCTTTAGTTATGATCTGTCTTGACATTTGTAATGTGACTTCTTCTGTGGCATCAGTGGCTGATGCACAGATCTAGAGAATGCAAACTTAGGCAGATGTTCAAATCCAGCAAAGTGCATCTAGTATAATTGTATAAGAAAGCAGTAACATGCAGGACTACTTATCTAGCAGATCTGATGTGTACAATTCAACTTATTTATAACATTTACACAGAAAGATGGATCCTTCATGTTTTGCATTCTTTGTTAGGAAAACCATATGCATTTGCACACTCTGCTCAAGTCATCTCTTAAACTGTGTGCTTTCTAACAACTGTGACATGACTTCTGTGGTGTCAGCAGTGAATGTACAGTTCTAGAGAATGTGGACTAAAGGCAGGTGTTTGAATCTGGCAATGGGTAACTTCTACGAGTGTGTCAGACATTAGTAACAGGCAGGACTGGCTTACTCACCACATCTGTTATGCACATTCAAACTTACTGTTAACATTTACAAATGCAGTCTGATCACTCAGGTATTGTACCCCTTTTAGGGAAACCATATGCATTACAACACACAATGCTCAAGCCATCCCTTCAAATGTGTGCTTTTTGACAGCTGTAATATGACTTCTATTCAGTCAGAGGTTAATGCACAGCTCTAGAGAATGTGGACATAGGCAGGTGTTCAAATCTGTCAATGTGTAACTACAATGAGTATGTGAGGAAAACAGTGACAGGCAAGACTGGCTTACTCAACTGACGTCATGTGGATAATTCAAGTGGTAACACTGGCATGGCAACACATTTTTGATTCCTCAAAATGCCTTTTATGGCAGCCATATGCATCCCGACACACTGCTCAAGTTATCCCTTCAACTGTGTGATTTCTGACCACCGTGATATGACTTATTCTGTGGCATCAGTGGTTAATGCACAGTCTTAAATAACAAGGGCTTAGACAGGTAGATTCCTTACTGTTAATGGATTAGATGAAAAGAGGTTTAGCATGTTACATTCTTGACAATTGCTAGTGATAAAAGCCAAATAAGAAAACAAGTCATTTATTTGTCTTGATGAAGCAAAACGTGAACTTGGAAAAAAATAGTGATTATTGTCAACACAGAAGGAATCTTCTATTTATCAAATGTGCTCTTTATAAGAGCACAAGTTTCTGCAGAGACTATAGATGCATATGCAACAGACCTGAAAAAGAAAACCAATGACTGTTTTTTATGCGCTGCATGACTCTTTAATGAGAGTTAGAATCATTTGGTAGATAAGAAATGAAGCGGGAGGGAGGCTATTAAGAGAAACAGATATGCCCAACATGTCCTCATTAGATATTGTGCCTATTTGCAGAGAAAGTGAAATTACAAGTGCTTAACCTTTGAATACAATCTGGGTAAAATAAACTGCAAGGCAAATAAGAAGGAAAATGATAACTAAAGGCAAGATATACTGAAAAAGTAATTGATATAGAAAAGATATGTGTAAGAATGAAAATTCAATATGGAGACCACAGAAAATACTGCATAGTTTTAATCCAAATGTGCAGGCTATACACATGACATACAGGGTTGTCTGTATTTAATCAAACTTGTGTGATCTGAGCTAGAAAATAACAATCTAATGTCTGTAAAAGGAAAAAGAGTGCTGAAAACTTGCATGCTGCTGAACAGAAATATGAAAGCAAGCAGGAGTAACAAAAAGCTCTAACGCTGTGGAAATGAAAAGACTTGATATTGTAAAGTCTAAAAACACATCAAAGATGCTCAGATGAGAAAGCGGAGGAGTCTGTTGGCAAGAAATGCAAACAATTAATGGAAAGGAAATCAGATTTTTGACTATAAAAAGATGAAGCGTGTCATACCGTTTTAGAAAATATCTTTAAACAGCTTGGATATGTCTGACATTGCAGAGATGTTTGCATATTGTTAATCTATTTTCACTATTAGGTGAAACAAATAAGTTAGAAACTGCTGATGTGACTGCGAAAATAAAACCTTCAGACTTATTTTTTTTTCAAACAGCTACACTTAAAAGAAGTAACTTCTAATATTTTAGATCAAGTAACTTGTGAGAAACAAGAAATTAATAAATTCAGTGTAAAATCAAGGACTGCATGTGTTCAAAGTAAATTATGCTCAGTCCCACAGACATCCCAGATGCTGTACAAAGCCATGGCAATTATATGTTACATATCTATATGATTTAGTTACAAGATTGAGAAGGTTGATAGAATCTATCCATAGCCCCCTTTTTTCTCATTCTTGCACATGGTGCCAGGGTGTCACTTCAACAGTGGCAATCATAAAGAGCCAAAGTGTACACTGCTGGGTGGCTATCCCTGCCATGGTAGTTCTTCCACACCACCCTCATGTGCACATTCACACCTATGTCCAATTTAGAGTGTCCAATCCATCTCTTGCATGTCTTTGGATTGTGGGAGGAAACTAGAGCACTGGGATATCACATACAAATAAAACCTGATGCCGTGCCAGTAATTTGTGCTCTCTGAAAACAGTAAGAAAAGCAATCTGAAGTAGAGATGAATTGTAACTAAAGCAAAGCGAGACATTAAATTTTATTAAGAAGCAATTACTGCCAACAGAATGGGTGAATAGTGAGGTTACTGTTATTAGGAAAGACAAAATTTGCATTTGTTTTTACCTACAAGGTCTGAATAAAGTGAGTAAAAGTCAACATTACTCATTGCTTACAGCTAAAGTGGTTTCAAGAATGCCAAATTACATTTTTTCAGTACAGGATGCAAACTAGGGTTTCTGGCAAACAAAATTACTTGAAGCAGACTCCAAGCTGTGTATATTTATTTCACCACTAGGAAAGTACAGATTCCTTAGAATTCTGTTTGATATTTTATCAGCACTAATGGAGTTCCACAGAGATGTTGCCCAAATAACTTATGGTTTGGACGTTGCTATAAACATAAAAAAAATATTTATTAGTTTGGAGATGACACAAGTAGGGCATGACAAAAAACAATTAAAGTTGCTAAATAGATTATTATTACATCATTTCAAGCTATATTGGAGCAGATTTAAAATTACGGTGGTAGATTTGAAATACATGTTATTTTTTAACGTCAAGGGTCTGAAACTTGATCCAGAAAAAAAGCTATTGTACAAATGCCTGGGGCAGACTACAAGCAGGCACTACCCAGGCCTACCTATGTAACTGATATGTCTGAGCTATAATATCTCGAAGAAAATCATTATAGCAAGATGTTAGCTATAGCATAGGAATAAAGCTATGAACAGAAAAACAGTTTTGAAAATTTTAAAATGCTAGTCATTGGTGTTCCAATTAAAATACTTTGATGAGAATAAACCAGCTGTGTTACAAATAGATACTACTCAAAATGCATCCCAAAACTGTAATCCCGTTAAAACTATATCCATTGTCCATGGGTCAAAAGCAGATAGGAAAAGGACTGTTAGCAATAGTGTATGGATGTGAAAAGTCTATCAATGTAGCTATAGAAAAGACGTTCAGGTAAAAAGAGACTAGACTCTTGCAAAGCATACTCGGAAAGTACTTGAACACGGCACCTGGAAGATTTGAATGAATATTACTTAGTCTGCATAAGTGTAATCTGAAAACAAAATACAGACTAGGCAAGAAATTACAAATAACAGACATGCTGAATAGAACATATATGAAAAATGTGAAGATTATTAGACGAACTAGAGAGTCTTCATATAATACTCATTTTACTAGTGTCAGAAGAAAAAGTAAAGCATTTCAAAATGTATTGATGCTGATTAAGAAATGCTATTACTGAAGTGAGAGGATGGCCTAGGAAAATGGTGTCATTAAAGAATGAAATTCAGTCTTGTTCTTTTTTCAAGGGCAAAATAAGCTGTTTTTAAAGTTAAATGTTCAAACCTGACAAAATAATATTTCCCAAGCAACTGAAAAAATGCTTAAGAGGATATATGAATCCTGTTTGGGAATGGTAAAAATGCAACGAAGGAGCAAGCAATATAATGCTTTGACAAGAAACATCACATCAGAGAGAACGAGTACTACAAAGCTGTGGCATAAGCAATGCACATCATATAGCAATCAGAAAGGAAAATGATGACTTGCCCAGTTCCAGACTGTCTGCACACCACAGTGGATATATATTTGTTCCAAGGCAATGAAGCTATGCATCTCATATGTTTGGGTTACTATGCCAAGCCTTGTGAAATAATGAAACTTACTGCAATAATTTTCTGTAGCTCCTATCTTGTTTCTCACAAGATCTGTTTCCTTGCAAAAAGGACTGATTGTGATGCTTCTTGTTGCCCATCTGGCAATCTGTACAGAAAAAAATCACAGACATCTGTGTAAGAGAAATATGTCAAAGTCGCATGAAGACAAGATGTTATCTCAATTATGTCAGTCTTCTCTTAATCACCTTCTGTCCGTACTTTCTATATAACCCACAAGCAGACAGTGACAGATTAAAATAGGGGCAATTCAGGTTGTCACCCAGGGCCTACAGCTCCAGAGGTCCACAGCCAGTCAAGAAAACAATTTTATTTTAAAATATTTTGCTTAGTGCTGAACATTGCAAATGATTGCTAAACACCTGTTTTAGTTAAAAGGCCCTAAATGACAGACACATTAAGTATTTACACTTGTATAATCATGGTACCTGCCATTTGTATGTGTATCATGGACCAGTGAAGATATTCAACTCATACACTTTACTTATTCTTTTAAGTAAATAAATATTTCTTTATCTAAAGAATAAATAAAGGCCCAGTGACTTTATCTAAAGCACCACAGCTTTCTCTTCATTGCATTTCCATGATTAATTGGGATGACAATGACTAAACCCTAAGAAGATCAAATTAAATAGTGTGGATAGTTGCAGTTATGGCATGCCATTTCAAAAAATAACAGCAGGTTGCAGATGTGTATGATTTTTTACTGTACTAGCAGGCTACCAGATAAATGGGAGGGGGTAACTATGCCGTAGATTAAAGCAACTTACCCTCTTCATTTGCTCCCTTTGAAGTCTGGTATTAAGGACTGTTATGTATTTGTTATGTATTTGTTTGAAATAAACTAGAACATTTGTTCCTCTTCTGCTACTATTTGCATAAAACCACTTTGAAATTTCCTCAGTTTCCCTTAATGTCCTTCTCTTTACCTAATATTTTTCTGCAAGGTACTGTTTGCCCAGATTATAGTCTAGTTTTACAAGGCTAGTGTGTCTTTGAATGAAGTAAGTTGGAATATTTTCTCTCTGAATATTGTTTCTGCATGATACCATTGAAACTGTTCACGAATTCACAGAATGTTCATTTGAATTTGTCTAGTATTGTTGGCTTGTGCCTTATAAAATATGTGTCTTCTGGCAAATCATTAAAGACTGCAGTCATTAAATGGTGGTAGCTGTGGGGCAAGCAATGTACTTTCTTGTTGTTTAGTCAGCTTTTAACCTGGCTTTATAAGGCTAGTGTGAATCTGTGAGTAATAACTTAGAATACTTATATTTTGAGTATTGTTTTGTGAAACCAAATTGAAACTATTCCTGATTTTGAAGAATGTTTCTTATTTTGCCTCATATGTTTAGTCTGTGTCTCATAAAATGTGTGGTTTTCTAACAAGTCATGAAGGGTTACAGTCACTAAATGGGGGGGGGGGTGCTGGCTGTAAATGAAAGCAACGTCGCCACTTGTTTGCTCATTGTACAGTACGGCTTCACAGGACTGATGTGCATCTAATTGAAATAAGTTGGAATATTTACTCTCTGGGTACTGTTTGTGAAATCAAGTTGGAACAGTTCTTGATTTCCCAGAATGGCCCTGATTTTGCCTTATATTTTGTCCTGTGCCTCATAAGAAATGTGGTTTCCTGGCAAATCATTTGAGGGTTGTGGTTACTAAACTGGGGGAATGGACTGGCTTTGGATAAAAGGAACTTATCCTTTTATTATTTGCTCAGTTTGGCTTTACAGGGGTTGTGTGCATTTGTATGAAATAAGTTGAAACTATTGCTGATTTTGCAAGATATCTCTGACATTGCCTCATATTGTCAGTCTCAGCCTCATAATATTTGTTTTTTTTCCTGGAAAATCATTGAGGATTTAAGTCAAAATTGTGTGTGTGTGTGTGTTGGGGGTGGGAGGGTGGGCTGGCTGTGGATGAAAGAAATGTACCCGTTGTTGTTTGCTTGGTTTACAGTCTGGCTGCTGACTTTACAGGACAAGTGTACATTTGTATGAAATAAGTTGAATATGTATTCTGTTTGTATTGTTTTTTTTAAATCAAGTTGAAGCTGTCCATGATTTGCAGAAAATCCCTGACTTCACCTCATCTTGGTCTGTTCCTCATAAAATTTGTGTTTTTTCTAGCAAACCACAGAGGACTGTGATCACTAAATAATGACAGGCATTTGAGTTTTATACTTTATGTTCTCTGTCCATGGTAATGAAAACTCTTTTATTCTAGCAAGTATCTACATATATAATTGACAAGATTTAAAATTTGTCCCTGATTATCAGTCTTTGTCTCTAATTATATTTTGATTTTGTTCTACTAAGAGGTTGAGATGGATTGTTTTTACCTCAGTCAGACGAGGTGTACACAGCAAAGTGACTATAACTGCTAGCTGGGTGATGGGGTGTTTGTGGATGACAATAACTTATCTTCCTGTTATTTGATCAGTTTAGACAGGCTGGCTTTGCAGGATTAGTGTGAATTTGTTTAAATAAGTTAGAATACCTGAGTATGTTTGTGTGAAACAAAAACTGAAATGTAGTACTGCATATGTTAACTATTTCTGCCACAATCAGACATCTGAGGTATATATAGATGGCAATGGGACTATGACTGCTGGGTACTGGTGCCAATTATGGATGAGAATGGTTTGTTCTCCTGACACAATCAAGTTAAACAGTTATTTTGCTTTTGTGTAAAGCAGGTTAGAATAATTTAATGCGGACATTTTTTTATCACATTAGACATTTAAGGTGGATGTAGTAAAGTAGCTGTACTTGATGGGTATGGATATAGGTGGATCATAATGACTACAGTTCAAATGGTCATAATTAGGAAGATGAGTACAAAAGAATATATGTATTTATGAATTGTCTCAAGAAAGTATATGTGCGAGGTGCAGGGCAATAACTTGAAAATTGCCCAAGGACCAAGATGCACTTAACCCACTACTGCAAATAGGGCTTGTTAATAATGATGCTGATTTAGCTGCAGCTTCAGGACTCTATGTCTGAGTAGGCCCTGCTGTTTCAATTACCAGTGTATGCATGACAAATATTATGATGACAATGCAAGGAATCATTTGTTTAAGTTGTATTAAAATGAAAACATATGCTAATTTTACTTGAGAGAGATTTGTGATTTTATATAAATATAATTATAAATAACTAAAGGTGTGTCTGGCCAATCTAAGTGCAAAGATACAAATATCATAAAATGTTAGTTTCTCAATCTGAGATCCAGAAGTAAGAAGCCTTAACACAGCCACTTTCTCACTCACAGTAAGCTTTTCTGATTCTTAGACTGCGGGGCAGCTGAGGTTTCCTGCTAGCAGGAAACTCAGCATAGTGGGTAGTCCTACTGGCAGAGCTGCCAGAGACGATAATGCTAATCTGCCATAATCTTCCATGGAAATGCCAGATATTTTTGATTTATGCTGTCGAGCAATGCAGAGAATTCAAAGAATTGCTGGGCTACATAAGTTTCCACTGATAGAAGAAAAGTGAATGCACTCAAAAGATAGTGCTCGACCACCCACTCCTATGGAGGTAGTTGCTGTGAAGGTAAATTCAGTAAAGACGTGGGAGGTAGTCAGTGTGTATATGCGTTTGTAGATATGTGTTCACATATCTGTAGGGACATGAATGAAGCTGGATGAACATGTATGTGTGTGTGTGTATGTGTGAGCGTGTGTGTGTGTGTGTGTGTGTGTGTGTGTGTGTGTGTGTGTGTGTGTGTGTGTGTGTGTGTGTGTGTGTGTGTGTGTGTGTGTGTGTAAGTTTGTATCTGCTTGGGTGGTCATGCTGAGGGGAGTGGGTCAGGTAGGGAATTCAGAGTCTGGAGTGTGCATGTGGGTGAATGGATCAGCTCTGGGGAAAGTGTTTATGGGTGGATATGTATGTGCGTGTTTGTATGTGTGCTCGCGTGTGTATATGTGCCTCCCATTAGCACACATATGTATGTATGTCTGTGTATGTCTTTGCACGGCTATCTGAATGTGTAAGTATGTGTGTGTGTGTGTGTGTGTGTGTGTGTGTATGTGTGTGTGTGTGTGTGTGTGTGTGTGTGTATGAATGTGGGGTGTGCCTTTGCCAATGGGATGCATTGACCCCAAGCAAATACTGCTGTTGATAGATCTGACAGCACTAGTGTTATAAAGTGTAATTTAGAGATATGATAATGAGACAATACTATCAGGACTTTCCAAAGCAGCTATAGCTGTCTCTGAATTGCATTTATTCACTGCTATATAAAATTACCTACCTGTGGTAGGCAATTTATATGCGAAGTATTAACAGTAGTGTTTTTTTATGTTGAATTAGGCCAAATGTAGAAGAATATAAGTCAAGGATTTTATTTCATTAAAAAATTTGCAGTAAAATAATATGGTACTATACTAGTAATATATTAAAGCACTGTTTATTTCAAGTGTGTGGAAGATGGGAGAACAGATTGGTATGCATCTGTGCAAAGCATTAAATCTTTTTTAATGGTATCTCAAAGTACTTTTTTATAACTTGTAGAGGCTAAACAACTTTTTGGAGGTTTCAAAGAGACTCAGTGTGACAGATTCTGGTCCTTGTGTGCATAGGTAGTTACACATTATGCTTAATGTGTTAAGTTAGCCACTATTTAGATTCAAGATTCATAGACATGGATTGCAGTGCAGAGAACAGTGTTGCACAAACCAAACAATTCCTCATGACTTGCTCACAAAAACACATATGACATTGCGGTATGCAAAGCACTGGTGTCCAGTTCATCATTAATCCTGTCAGCTGTCAAACATCTGCTGTTCTCTGCTGTGTTGTATAACATGTTAGTGCATCAATGAAAAACTATGTAATTTACTTTGTATAGTTTATTAAATAGGTTTTCATTGCTGTGATGCATTCTGCTTTCATATGTATGAGTGATTCCTAAAAATGTTTTATGCACTAGCCGTCACGGCAGAGCTACGGTGACTACTCTAATATGGTAATGACAGCATCAGGTGCTGAACATGCTCCTATTGGCTGGATTGGTTGGAACTTGGATGCATCACTGTGTGTGTGTGTGTGTGTGTGTGTGTGTGTGTGTGTGTGTGTGTGTGTGTGTGTGTGTGTGCGTGCGTGCGTGCGTGTGTGTGTGTGTGTGTGTGTGTGTGTGTGTGTGTGTGTGCACGTGTGGGTGTGTATGACAGATATGGTGTGCCTGAATCAGCAGAGTTGCCTGCAACAATGGAAACTCTATTGTCAATATTTTTTTTACCATACGATGGGGATTTTGATTCAGTTATTTCCTCAGCAAAGCATGCAGATATCCAACTGCATCAGTCAGCTTCTGCAGCTAATCTCGTACACTGTAATGTGCTATCAATATTAGTACATGTCATTACTTGTTTACAATGCTCCACACTTTTAAGAGGAAAGTAACAAATATTTATATACACACATACTGTATGTATATATATATATATATATATATATATATATATATATATATATATATACACACACACACACACACACACACACATATATATATATATATATATATATATATATATATTATACGTGTGTGTGTGTGTGTGTGTGTGTGTGTGTGTGTGTGTGTGTGTGTGTGTGTGTGTGTGTGTGTATATATAAACATATGTATAATGCATTTATTTACTGTTTTTGACTGGGTTGGTCTTACCAGGCACCTTTTCGAGGAGGCCTGAGATGATATTCATATTAACTAAAGAAAATTTGTCCAGCACACCAGGAGCTTCCCCTATTCTTTTCCTGTGGACAGAGCAAGAGGGCAGCAGCAGGTGGAGGTAGCTACCTGACTGAACAATCAAATGAGCCTTTTCTGACTTCAGAAGAGCAAAGATGATACTGTGCCGCCTGTCATGGCTGGTATTAGTGCTGCTGATACAGAAATGGTTTCTTCATTATCTCTAAATTTATCTTTGGCACAGGTAATTCATTTGGCTGATGGTGGTTTTGATGAACCTGTGTGCCATGCTTTCTGAGGATGAACCATGTGATACTACTGCACGTTTTTTGGGTTTATACCACTCTTAGCCAGAAAGCAGCAACAACTTCTATTGTTCAGGAAGCAGAAGTAAGTAATGTGCAACATACTAAAGCAGCCATCATACTGACTACAGTTTGGGAAACTGGAAAGAGTTATGGTGCTGTGGTAGTAAAGAGAGCATCATTTAGGACGGAGGTTAGCTGAAAGCTACTGTTCAGATTTCTTTCAAAACTGTTATTAATAGTTATTATTAATAACCGTGTTATTAATAGGTATGTTATTTGAGCCAATACACCTTCTAAGATATGCTGCCTGACTCATTTGAGAAATGAAGTGTTCTGCACTTTAACTTTTGGGTTTCTGCATACATGTATGACTGTGCTTGAAACAGAACATTATGTGTATCTTTATAATTCTTACACTTTCTCAACTGTTAAAGTCTTTTTTTTTCACTTTAGAATGGACATTCTTTCCAAAGATGACATTTTGCATAATTTACAACCTAAATATAGCAATGTTCATTATATTAAGAAAACTCATGATGACAGGATGTTATAAACTGGTGAACAGGAAATATAGGTGACTACTAAGTGATAAAGACAAAGATACTGACTTACTCTGTGTTATAAACATTGATGGTATAAGAAGGGTTGCAAAAACATGCAGGGCAATTTATTTATTTATTTTTTGTGGAAATGATACTTACTTAATTATTGCCTGTTTTAAATGGACATGTACTACATGTTGTGAGAAAGGCCAAACTGCTAAAAATGGCAGCCTTGCTTTACAAAATGTGTGTGTGTGTTTGGGGTGGGGGGAGGGGGGGCACTACAGGACAGATAGCAATGTCACTGATAATATATTACATGCAGATACCATGGATGATTATGATTACACTGAGTGCTTATCAATACAGTAACTGATTCTGAAGAATTCAATAGTGGGGAAGTAGAAGCCGATACTAACTGTAAACTAAATTATACTCTCTCATCTCTACCAAGTACTGACAGTATTAACGTTACATGTGAAAACACGTTTGGCGAACTTTACTTCCTACTGAACTTTCAGAGCTAGAGCCATCTGCTGGGTGTGGCTCTACTGGGAGAAGAGTAAGTCACGGGAAAAAAATAACAGAGATCCAACAACATGCAAAAAAAGAAAATCTCTATACTTTCTGATAAAGTAAATAGTATAAAAACAAATATTGAAAATATATTTTGCAGTGGTATAAAAATGAAACTGCAGATATAATTTATTTACTGAATGTAAGATTTTTTTACAAAACTATTAAAGAACGCAGTTGGCACAAACTTGGATAAGGTAAGTAATGTTGTCTATGGGTGTAAATATTTGTTCTTGGTTATCTATTCTGCTTAATAACTCAGATATTCATATATTGGATGTAATTAATGGAGAGCCTGGTAAACTGTTAATACTAGATTGTAGTATAAATGACAAGGTACTACTCTTAATTGTTGTATATGGCTATGGTTCAGTAAAAGCTAGAGAACAACTTTTCCATAGTATGATAATGTTTTTGTTAATTAATAGGGATATACTTATTGTAGGTAAATTTAATTTTGACATTAGGACTAAAAAAAAAGAAAGGAAAGAAAATAGGGTCAGATGTTAAGCTTTGTTTCAGTCTTTATATATTTACCAGCTTTATACTGGTACACAGGGACCATATAACTACTGCAGAACTAGCTTTAAAAGATAAATTGACTTTGTAGATTATTTTGGAACCATCCAAGAATTAGCTAGCAGAAATATTACTGTAGGTTGCTTATCCCATACATTAATTTGGTATATTTTTAAGAATTATAACACTAACCTTTAAATAGGAAAAAAGATTAAAGTGATTGACTAGATTATGTATGGGCTGTCATGTCACATTGCAGGACAAACTTACTTTACTTTTTAATGATCATGCTGGCATGAGTCCATTTTATTCCTCATGATTAGACTGGTGGATAACCTGGATAACTTTCAATATATACATTTTGTATTTAGATACAGAAAATGAATGCCATGCATGTGCATTATAAATGGGAGGTACTATCTGTCATTTGAAAGAAAACAGACATCTGATATGCACACTTTACCAAGAAAAGGCACTTTATACAAGCGAAAACATTTGGTTAGAAATAAGAAAGAGGTTAGTCTATTTTTGGAGAAACAAGTACCATTTTGTGAGCATATATTAGAAAATGCATTAAACAGTAGTGCTCATTTGAGCAAAGGACAAACTAGCATTCAGATTCTGTCAGGCTATTATGAACTACCACCTAACACTATTTTACCCACAATGGATGTTACACCACTGTGCACAAACATCTCATACAAAGATGGAATTGCTGCCTGTCTCAGGTACATAAAAGAAAACAGATCATTATAGCATTACTCCAGATATATGGTACAACTTATAGAATTTATTCTGACACATAACAAGTTTCCCTTTAATGGGAAGCATTATATTCAGACTATGGCCACTGCAGTGTATGGCCACTGCAGTGTGTATGAAAATGGCTCCAGAATATGCTTACCTCTTCATGGCAAATCTCAAGAGGAATTTCTACAGCACATCATAGGCCACTCACTTATTTCCATTTTATTGATGACTTATTTATAATCTGGATACACAATATTGACTCCTTCAAGGAATTCTACCAAGAATTCAATAGAATCCCTCCATCTATTAAACTTTCCTTGAAGTACTAGATTTCAAGTGCAACCTTCCTTGATACTAGGGTTAGTGATAACAATGGGACCTAACAAATATGTATCTACAGGAACCAAACTGACAAGCAGATACATCTGGACAGAAGCAGTACTCATCACAGCCACAGAACAAAGTCAATTCATTACAGTCAAGCACTTCAATATCACCGCATTTGTTAGTGAGGCGGAAAGGATCAGACAGATGGCATAGCTGGCATAGCTAAAGGAAGCTACGCTTACTCAAGTTTACTCTGCAAGGGAGTTTGACAGGACAGTAGACAGGCCAGAAGGGCAGCTGCTTCAGCACAAAGAGAGGAACCCCTGTTCCACTAGTGACAATATATCATCCAGAACTTGAAAAACTGTACAAAATCATAAGGAACCTTCAACCAATGCTCATTGAGGATGACAAGTTGAAAGACATGTTTGAAGCACTCCCCTGCATTCATTTAAACAACCACCAAATCTTAACAATCTTCTTGTGAAAAGCACACTTAGACCAGAACAAAACATAGTCCAAAGTGGCACAAATAATCATCCAAGGAGCAAAACATGTCACATAATTTGCACATCTTCTAACATAATTTCACATAACAGAAGTTTCAAAGTACAGGGTATATTTACATGCACTTCTAAAATGTGATTTACCTAATCAAATGCAGGAAATATCCAATAATAAGTTACCTTGGAGAGATAGGTCAGTTGCACAGAACTATTATACATGGCCCCAGACACAGTTACAGATAAAATGACTGACAAGGCAATGTCATAACACTTTGCCCACTCTGATCATTCTGTTGCAGATTTGGCAGCTATGTTCTTAAAATACTTTTCCACACACCCTTGGAAAGAACAATAGAGATGAAGTTAATTCAGTTGTTCAGTCTGACAGTCAGTGGTATATGAGCCTGGATATCGATTTATGAGACACTATGGTACCTAACCTTTCCTTTTGTGCAAATAACAGTGGGCATCAATAAGGTATAGTGAAGAGCAACAGATGTGTTTTTTTTCCTGGTAATGTATGACTTATGATGAATGTGCTTTGAATAAAAACTGGTGACTATTTTAGGATATTAACAGCAGCTGCTAAGATTAGTTGGGCATGTGTTATTGCACATATGTTACATTCATGACAAGAGAATAGTTGCTTTCACACAAGGCGATATTCTGGTCAGAACATTAGTAATTATTAACTTAACAGGCAGTAAGTAAGGCCTTAATGTTTAAACAGTTTTAACAGCATAACAAAACGTTATCACATTCTGTTCTTCAGAACTTTGGGCTAACATTATAACACCGTTTTCATTTCTCTCTCTCTCTCTCTCTCAGTTATTTAAACCGCAGCCTGTTTAGTGTATTAACTGCATACAACATCCATGCATTCTAACTCTATATCTTATTCTCTTGGTAATCCCTAACTTTCTCATTACCATGAACTTGACATTATTATTAATTCAAATTTTCTGTTAACCATAATGTCTACATCACAAAAACTGCTTATTTAGATAAACTAACAAATTACAAATTATAACTTCTTGTTTTCCTTCTCTGGATTTAACTAATCTCTCTACACATCTCCTGTTTTGAGATTTATTGCCTCATTAAATGCTAGAGCAGTCTCTCTCTGAGTGTTATCTTCTCTGCCAAATGAGTACTAACTGTAATGTAATATACCAAACTTTGATTTTTACAGCATGTTGTGACCCTGTTCTACAGTGTGTGTGTGTGTGTGTGTGTGTGTGTGTGTGTGTGTGTGTGTGTGTGTGTGTGTGTGTGTGTGTGTGTGTGTGTGTGTGTGTGTGTGTGTGTGTGTGAGTGCGTGTGTGTGTGTGTGTGTGTGTGAGTGCGCGTGTGTGCTCACGTGCGTGCACTTGCCTTTCTCTCAAACACAAGGGACGTGCACACACATTGTCTTTCTCTGAGGTATAGCCTATGCTGCATTTTTTTTTCACACTAGCATTTTTAGCCAATTGTAAATAAATGATGTGCTTCCCTTTCTAAGCAAAAATGGATAGTTAAGCACTGCATTTAACATCAGTAACTTAATAACTGCTGACAAAGGAATTATGCCAGATGGTAAGCTTGAGTAATTGCTAAAACCTATTTTGGTCCAATAAAAGGTAGTACATCACGTCTGCGTTCCAGTGTCTTTGTGTTTAATATTCAAACTGTGATAGAACAGCATGTAACAGATATGTACAAGGAACACAATGTTTCATTCCCATCTAAATGGAAAGTTAAGGAAATTAATGCAGATATTGCAACACTATTAAAAAAGAAATATCTCTATCAGAATTAAACAACGTGATAGCTCGAGGAAAAAAGATTTTGTTCCAGCAATAGATGGCACAAGATATGATTTTATAAACTAATGGAAGACAAATAAAGGACAGTTTTTTTTTGTTTTTTTTTGCATTTATTCAATGAATTGCATGAAGCTGGCTTAGTTCCTAAAATGGTATGCACTGGAGTGATAAAACAACTCTAGAAAATAACATTACACAATGTTAAATATAAAACTTTTATAGTTATGTATCATCACAGATTTGAAAAAAGTTTTGTCAGAAGTAGTAGAAAAAGATATTATGGTATTAAAGGAAAATAGAAAAGTTAGTTTTGATTAAAGGAGTGGTGGGAAGGTGTCAGACTTGGGAGTCATGATGGAAAATTAGTTGGACATGATACTATTAGACATATCTAGTTAAGGTAAATTTTATCTCATAAAATAACAAAGAAAATTACAAAAGCTTTGAATGCGGACTATGATACTTCCTCACTACATGTTTTGGATCATGCCTGGCTTCGAAACACTATTAGGTTAAGCAAAGCAGTTAAACAAGGATGTTACAAGTTCTTTTCTTTTTTTTTTTTTTTTTTTTTTTGCTTTAGTCACGAATGTAGTAATAAAACAAATTGCTGAAATTGCTGAACACATGCTTGCTGCATGAATACACTATCGAAATGAGGTGTACATGCCTTTTTTATTATTATAATGCCGATTTCTAATTATGGTAAGGATTAAGATTTGACCTCAACTTGTACTGCAAGACACAGTAAAAATGTTACATAAAATTAGACTTTTGCATAGAGAATAGTGTTTGTGCTATGGCATCACTGTAAAAACAGAAGGTACTTAGTTTACAAAAAAACTATTTGAAGTATTAGGTGTGAAGTTTGGGGAAAGAAACACTGCAGAATCACAGTGGAAAACTATACTACACAATGTAAGAATTATAATGGATGGGTGGAGGCTTTATACCTTATCATATTAGAAAAGGTGTATTTGATTTATTTTTGTCATATTAGGAAAATTAGATACCTAGGGGTGTACTTATGTTTGTGACACATTTAAAAAATCTGAGTGCTTTTTTAATATTATTTGGGGTTCAAACATAAACCAGGGTGAAGGTGGATAAGGTCTTATTAATCCAATGGTTTATCTTACATCACCATATTTACACTGGGTTTTGCAGCATTTACTGTCTAACACAAAATGCTTACATACTCATGTATTATGATTACCCTCTATGAATTCCCTTTAAAAAATAAATATTGACAGAGATTTAAAATATTCCAAAAAATGTAAGTTTACAGTTTATCAATGCAGGATACAGTTTAAAGGAAACTATGGTAAATTTGGATCATGGAAACTTTTTTTTTTACGTATACCCTTGGAATGAACTTTTGGATAAAGCAGAAAAATATCCACAGAGATAAAAGGAATAAACTTAAAAATGTATAGGAATGATATCACTTCTTATGGAGGCTCATATGAAATAAATTACTTAGGTTCATGGGTTCATAGGTAAGTACTAGGCTATCGGCCCAAGGGCCTATGTACGCCTAGCCAGCAAGGTACCATAGCTTACGCCACCCAAGAAAGTTATTTTCCTGTGCCACTGTCCAGCAGTGACACAGAAGTGATCCCTGGGGTGTATTTCCTATTTCCCATCCACTCATGAAGATTTTTCTTGAAGAGTGCTAATGAAGAACTTTGCTTGGCATAGATGGGTAGCCTGTTCCAGTGTATGGGAAGTCTCTGGGACAGAAATCTATCCCTCCAGCATGTCCTGTTTATTGTGGTGACAAGGTTTAGGTCCCTAGAGCGTGTAGCTTGGAGGGATTGGGATTTCTTTAGGTGTAGCATGTCCAACAGCTCTGGATTTGACATAGCTTTATATGTTAGGCAGAGATCACCTTGGAGTAGGAGATATGCTAAGGAGTAAAGCTTTTAAAGTTCTTTATAAACAGACTGTTGAAAGAAAACATCATTTTTGTTCATTTGAAAAAAGTATGCCGCATTAATTTTTTAGACTGGCCTTAGACTAAAAAATTACTCAGTCATGGAGATATCTGATAGTTCCTCATTTAACTATGAATACAACTGTATATGGTGAATTTCCATGCACTTGTGTATATGTACTTGATATGTTAGATAGAAAAAGGTTTGCTTATTGTTGATTTCTTTGGAATGCAAAATGTGGTAAATTACTATATAACAAAACCTGGGATTTGGTTGACATTCAGAAGAACATAACATTTTGGTTATGAATGAAATGGTAGGAAGTAAAAATTAAATGCTGTTTTCTTTCAAAATATAATAGTCTTGTATTTACTGCACATATTTTTTACATTTGCAAATCTGCAAACGTATATTGTTTATTTTTGAAATTTTGTATAAAAATACCCCCTATTATTATTTTCTTTCAAAAGTGTTATGCTATCTTTTACAATCACTTGAGATGCTATCAGTTCAGGCAGATTTGACCTTGGTTTAATGTCTCATGTGAACGAAGGCATGGTTAGGCGTGCAGTACCACTAATGCAGTACAAAAGTGTCAGAATGGGGAAATGAAATCAATCACTTCGAGTGCAAATAAAACTCACAGATCCTTTCCAGCCCATCTTTCCAGTCTGACTGTTGGGACTTTGAGCCACTTGTCAGTTCTGAGCACTGGGGCCCCAATTTTGAGCTCCTTTAGTTTTTTTCTCCTCACATAATTCACCTGCTGGTAAATTTACCTGAAGTCTCAATTGCCACCATGATAGGACACAGGTCTGGCATGCCAAGTCCTCTTCTTCTCTTTGCATTATTACTAATCAGGCTTGTAATTTGTTTATATATATATATATATATATATATATATATATATATATATATATATATATGGGTCTACTTTCAAATCTCGAAATACTGAAAGATCGACTTTCAGTATTTCGAGACGAAAAATTAAAAAAACGAATGTCACTATACAGAAAGTTTATAGTACCTAATTTTCAGCAAGCAACATTCAGTTTTTTAATATATCCTCCACCACAAAATCACAAACAGCAACTCCCTGCCTACACCATAACAAAGCAACAAAACACACACACCAACAAAACCCACATAACCTATGTATAAGCAGGGGGGAAAGCCCACTGCGCCCCCCACACCCTCGCTACTTATATATACCAACTTTGAGGTTGCACTACCATGAAAAGCACAAAAAACTACAGTTACACGCCCTACACTTACTTTGCACACAGTCAAACATGCGAGTGAAAAATACACATACTACACATTTACAAAACTCACCACTTTCAACACTAATACACACACTCTCACCTATCTACCCCAACCTACTTTCAAAACTTCAAAAACAACTGAAAAATAATAACACCCTACCCAAAGTCCTTAAACAGTTAAAACCTACCTGAATCTCTGTACACAACCACACATCATCTGCCATGTCTAAATCCCAGACCACAGTGCACTTCAAAGCAAAGCACACCACACCACAACAAATGCAGATTCGGTAAACTAACATTCGTTAAAGTGCAGTTGCGAATAACTGCACTTTTGTTTTCATCTCGAGATACTGAAAGTTGATCATTCCATATTTCGAGATTTCAAAGGGGACCCATATACATACATATGTATATATATATATATATATATATATATATATATATATATATATATATATATATATATATATATATATATATATATATATATATATATATATATATATATATATACACACACACGCGCACACAGAGTGACAGAGACAGAGATATAACTCTAGAGTCTTTTTCTTGTTTTCAAATTTCTAGTTGAGCTTCTTTTTGTGTATTTAGATTTTTCTCTGCATTTTCCCTCACAATTATTATCAAGGTCCTTGGCCTGTTGAGGCTATTTTTCTGTAAATAAATAAATAAATAAAAATCATAGTTAGTTGCCTCTAAGCTCTTAAGCTATTTTCCCTGTAATTTGTGATAGCTTTCTGGTTCGAGTTGTGTTTTTTTTTTATTTTTTGCTTTCCTGGTATGCCTGTATTTGCATGGACATGGACAACAAAAACATGGAGAGCATATTCTGCAAATGCTCCAAATGTAGCCATGAGGTACTACAGCAGGACACCCATTAGCTGTGTGTGGTGTGCTTGGGGGTGGATGATCTCTCTCTTTATAGAAGAACAACAGCTCACAAAGTATATATACAAGCCTAGTCAAGGCAAAGGCTACTGTAAATAGATGTGATTTCCTGAGGTAATTATTATGCTGAGATTGATCTCTGTAAGGCCTTTGGTTCAAGGGCCTTATCAGACCTTAGGAACACATTGCTGCCTCCAGGTCCTAAGGCCAACAAATCAAAAAGACAAAGAAAAAGACAACTCTAAAGATAGGCAAGAAAAGAACATGACAAAAAGGAAATCTGGCAATGTAGCTGCATTATTGGATCCAAAGTCTGCCAGTTCATAACCAGCTACATTGTCTCCTGTTTTTATGATAATTGAAACTTCCTCTTTGGCTCTGTCTGCTTTTCAGCTAATTTTTATTCCATGTAGGTTGCCGGAAGTTTTTTTGTCCCAAATATTGTCCAAACGGAAATCATCTTGGCTCCCATTTCAGCCTCATTCTGCACTCCACTTTCATTCCTTTAAGTCCTTCAGGAGTTCATTTGATATTGACTAGGATTGCATGATGAGGAGCATCTTGAAGGTACAGATCAAGATGGATTTCCTATCCAACCCCCCCAAGTCTAAAGTGTGAAATGGGCAGACTCTTTATCTCCCATCTTAGTTTCTTCCCTGGTGTGTCCCTTGGTACCAGTGGCTTAAGAGAAATTTTTTCCACGGGAGTCTGTTGCCTTGGTGCCAACTGGATCTTCCACCTCGGCCCTTCAGGTATTGGATCCAACACTCAAATCTAAGGTCTTTGAAATTGAGTGGATCATGAGACCATCATCTCAACACTGGACTTTTAGCATTGTCCTTGGATCCATCTCGTATGACCCCTTTAATGGTGTTGGGGAATTAGGTCTTTGAGATTTTGGCACTGTTCCCCTCCTTGAGGCCATCCACTCTTTTAGTTTTGGGGATCCCTTCATCAGTATCTCCCATGTCTTCTTTTGGAAGATTGGTGCAGGCAGCCAATAGGTCTCTTTGGATCTGTTGCATCAGCATTCTAGGTTATAGTGATGATTATAGCTTCTCCTCCAAGAACTGCTGATTAGACTTCCTCAACATCAGCTCCATCTCATGGCACTCGCTCCTGCCCCAGCCTGATTATATCTCCCAGAATCAGAACCAATGTAATGGCTTCAAAAAGTCTGCCAACAGGCACTTGGAATCCTCAGAGAACTCAGATTCCCCTCTACAAAGATACCACGATTGAGGACATGCAAGAGAAGGTGAACTGACTCTCCAACAGAGTCTGTCACTTTGGAAAGTAGACAAACCAGATAAAATAGAACACAAACTACAGCAAAAACCAAAAGTGGATGCACTCCGAAACCAGCAAACCACTCGTAAATGAACAAAGTTCACAAAGCAGTAAAATCCAAGAATTGTACTTTAATTTAAGCTCTAAAATACAGGCTTTTAAGCTCCAAAATACAGGCTTTTCATCAGTATAAACTACTAACTTCTTTAGAAACGGAAACAGCGTCATGTGATTAAAATTGTATTAAGTACCCTGTTAAAAATGTCATGTGTTCATTATAATCTATGAGAAAACATCTTGAATGAAAAACTCTGCAAAAAAGACATACCTTTTAAAAGGGCTACTACTGACATTAGTAAAAACTCATAATCACCCTGTATTATAACATTAAAAACCACACTATGTACGAATTCAAAAAGTAAGGCATCTTTTTCAAACAGCTATGTTCACTTTAATAGTAGTCACCCTTTTTCCCAAAAGAGATCGATTATTAAAGGTCAGCTAGTCAGAGCTGCTAGAATGGTGTCCAGAGACTGTGATTTCTTGGAGGAATGCAATTTCATGGGTAACCTTTTTTCCAACAGGGGTTACCTTATGGATCTTATCAATGAGCTCTTGAGGGAGGTATATAACAAGAGGGACAAAGGTGTTTATCTGCCAATATTATATCAGAAAAGTACATCTCAGGGCAACCATACAGTGAAATCTAATACAGTCTATTCGACGTCCAACAGTTTTATATTAACATACAGTATGGATGCCAAGGAGAGTTTTTTCAATTATTCTAAAAAATTGGAATTTGGTTACACAAGATGATTCTATAGGTAAGAAATTGTCAGACGTCCCAAGAATTGTGTTTAAGAGGGGTCCCAATCTCAAGAGTTTATTGGAGAAAAAAAACAAAGGTCATTAACAATAGGGATGGTATGTATAAATGCAATATGTGTAGCTATTGTAGTTATATAAGGACGGGTTCTAAATTTGAAATAAGGGACACCAAATTCAGTATAGTGGGCAGATATATTTGTGCTAGTACCCTAGTGGTGTACCTAGCCAAGTGTTCCTGTTGCCCAGCTTTCTATGTTGGGAAAACCGACAGAAGGTTACAAGAGCACATTTATGAACACCAGTATGCCATAAGGAAGGGCAAGTTGGAAAATGCTTTGGCTAAGCATATAGTGGAGAACCCTAACCATGCATTCTTGTTTTCAGTTATTGATCGGGTTCAATCAGATGGAAGGGGAGGGCCTTTGTCTCTTATCTTGGAGAGTAGAGAGCTGTCATGGCAACTTAGATTAGATCAACAACCAAGTTGAAAGTGGTATTTGCACGCAAACCAACCAAAAGCATAAAACAAGGTGCAAAAAGCAAAGGAAAGGAATCCAGTTACCATCCGAAATCAACTATATTTGGAATCAACTTTATTTAGAACAAAATCCACGTGCAGATTAAAACATAAACGCGTTGAGAATTAACCACAGCGTTTTCGTCTTCTTACATAGACTTCCTCAGATCTGAGGAAGTCTATGTAAGAAGACGAAAACGCTGTGGTTAATTCTCAACGCGTTTATGTTTTAATCTGCACGTGGATTTTGTTCTAAATAAAGTTGATTCCAAATATAGTTGATTTCGGATGGTAACTGGATTCCTTTCCTTTGCTTTTTGCACCTTGTTTTATGCTTCAACTTAGATTAGATGCCTGTCATTACCTGGCATCAATGGTATGTCATCCTTATCATGCCTATTAAAACTTAAAAGGTTGAATAGATAGTCTCATCAGGATTTATCATTGATTTTTGATAGGGATGGCTAGTCCATTATAGTTTTAGATGGCTTATTTAATTGATTATTGTTTTTTAATATAATAGGACACTAATTTTATAAGTCTCAGACTCGTGTAATTCATATTATTTTATTATAAATACGATGTGTTTCAGACAATGTAGGGTTTATTTGTCATTCATCTTCGTCAACATCACTCATTGCATGTTGAGTTTGTTTAATTTTGTTAACATTAGATGGTCAAGCTGTATTACGCATTTAATAGTTCATTCAATAATTTAACATTTTATATATTTTTACGGGTTTTATGAGACTTATTTGGAGATATTTAGTTAGTCCAGCATTTAAACAGGTCAGAACCAAGTGACATATTTTGTGTCCGTTACTATCTTGGTCTTTTACCTATAGGTAGTTTTTCATCCTAAGCGGTTCTACTTTTCATTCCTTTGCCTCGCAAGTTCATGTGGATAATGTTTGTGGATTACTTTTTGAATTCGTACATAGTGTGGTTTTTAATGTTATAATACAGGGTGATTATGAGTTTTTACTAATGTCAGTAGTAGCCCTTTTAAAAGGTATGTCTTTTTTGCAGAGGTTTTCATTCAAGATGTTTTCTCGTAGATTATAATGAACACGTGATATTCTTAACAGGGTACTTAATACAATTTTAATCGCATGATGCTGCTTTAGTTTCTAAAGAAGTTAATAGTTTATACTGACGAAAAGCCTGTATTTTGGAGCTTAAAAGCCTGTATTTTGGAGCTTAAATTAAAGTACAACTCTTGGATTTTACTGCTTTGTGAACTTCATTCATTTACGAGTGGTTTGCTGGTTTTGGAGCGCATCCACTTTTGGACTTTGGAAAGTAACTTGGATAATCAAGAGGGTTCCCTCAGTCCCATCCATAAGACATCAGTTTTAGTGTCATAGTGGCATTGATGCAATGGGGGGAAATGTTCAACAGATGAGGTGGTCCTTTTTGAGGCTTACTGTTTGGGCCCCTCTACTTCCATGGTGGTTCATCTTGTGGGCCACCTAGTTAAATTGGTCACCAGGAGGGCATGGTAGCAGCTGGATTCAACATAGTCAATTCCTTGGAAGCCTAATAAAAGAGTTAGGCTTACCAAGACAGATACTTTTGGGCCAAGGATCCTGCGATCAATACTATTATTCTATCAATGCCAACTAAGATAGAGCTGTTGGATGATACAGCCTCTGTCCTTCTGCCCAACAAGGAATCCATCACATTAGACAGAATGGGGAAACATGTCTATGCTTCAGGCACCTTTTGGATAAAATGCATGATTTTCTTTTTGACAGTGAATATTATGAGAAAACATCTATTAATAGTATCAATATTTCATATTCCAGGATAGATTCGACTCTACAGGATTTGTTAGACCAAGGACAAATAAGTTACGATGACTGGCTTTTTTTAAACTGTCAGTTTCCTGTAGCTCCCTCCATTTTTAGACTTCCGAAAATTTACAAGGACCTAAGGTATCCTCCCATGAGACCTATAGTTAATGCTTCCAAACTGAAAACACATCCTTTAGCTAAATATATTGATATTAAGCTGAAGAATGTACTGTATGATTGGTTTCATATTTGTAAGGACTCATGGGATTTGTTGTTAAAACTTAGGAATGTCAAATATGTAAATGAAAATGTTTTTGCCACAACAGATGTGGTCAACCTGTTTAATTTCACTCCACATGAAACTGGTTTGCATTGGTTTGAAGAATTCCTTTACGAATCTACTAAGTTGAACAACAATGAAATTAGTGTTATTGTGACCCTGATGGAGTTAGTTCTTCAAAACAACTTTGTATATTTGGATGATCAATATTTTCTGCAAAGGAAGGGTGTGGTGATGGGGCAGCATGTGCCCCCATTTTTGTCAACATTATAATGTTATATTGGGAAACAAAGCTCGTGTTTGCAAAGTTTACATTTCCCCCCTGGGGTTTTTATTTGAGATATTTGGACAACCTCTTTCTTATTTGGAAGGTTACATCTAGTGACTTTGTTTCCTATTTAAATAACACAACCACATTTTTGGAATTCACACATTCCTTTGAAGTAAATAAAATCAATTACTTGGATGTGGAGGTTACTAAAGATGTGAGGATGGGTAGATACAACAATAACATCTACAGGAAACCCACTTACTGCAATAGCATTCTTCATTATACTAGTAATCATCCAACACATCAGAAGAAAACTATAATAAAAGGGCAGTATGTTAGGCTCGTGAGATTTGTCTCTGAGGAATACACCTATCAAATTCAGGCAGGCATTTTAACTGAGATGTTCATATCTTGGGGTTACTCTTCCTACATGGTTAACAAAGTTCAACAGGAAGTGGAAAGAAAAAGGAGAGAAGGATGGTTTCAACCATTACTTAGAATAGAAGGGAATACTACTGAAAACAATGTTTTGAGAAACACATTGGTTGTCACTAAGGATTTTTATAGTTGCCTTGTGACAACTTATGACAACAAGGTGAAACACCTAAAATGGATTTTAGAAAAGAATTGGAACATCTTTTGTAGTTTTGAAGGTTACATTGACACTTTGGGTACCAGTCCACAGACTGTATATAGGAAAGGTAGGACAATCAAACAATACTTGGAAGGAACATGTAAGTATGTGACGTATAACAGGAAACCAGGTACTTACAAATGTGGTAGTCGCAGGCAATGCAATTTTATAAGAATAGGGGAAAAAATGAAAATTAATAATATCATGATCAAACCACCATTCCATTGTGATTGTAACACTTCTGGTTTAGTATATGTCTCATTATGTGAAAAATGTAACAGCTTCTATATTGGTAAGAGTCAGAGAAAATTTTGCGAATGTATATATATGAACGCTGGGTATTAGGAAAAACAGTGACAAAAATTCTTAGGCGAAACATGTAGCTAAATTTAATGGCCATCATTTTTCATTTATGTGTATTGACATGGAAAAAGAGGACCCCCGAGGTGGACCTTGGAAAGTTTTACTGGAATATAAAGAGCTTGTTTGGCAGATTAAATTAAATGCATACACCACCCCAGGGTTGAATGAGAATGTTTCAATTAGCAGTATATTAAAACTCAAGTCTTTAGAAGTATAAAATATACTTTTTATTCCATTCTTAATATTTGGAATAAGCTTTCCATTTTCCTGTGATATGTTTTAGATTCAATTTATAGTGTTCTATGGTTTTAAATGAAATGTGATTAACTACTGATTCATTGATTGGTTGTCTTCTGACATGTGATGTTTTTTGAAAAGTATTTATGAGCTTTGTAATGTTTTAACATGAGCTTCTGATGAAGTCATTGTTGTAAGCCTGACAAAGGTGCTAAAACTTTTATTAAATTTCTCATATACTGGTTTGGTTGGTAATGCTGGTTTTTACTGTTCTCTCTGGCATTCTACAGTAACCCTGAATGACTACTCGACTATTCCCCTGTACATGCAGTCATGGGTCATCTGCTACTCTATTCCCAGAAGTGAATGGTCATCATGCATGCAAGATTCTGGGGTAAGAAGGATAATATTCAGAGGATATACAATTCCCTTTTCTCATCTACCCCCTTATGACACCAGCCACTTCCAGATGTACCACCCCATCAATGAAAAGTGATCAAAACAGAAATAAATTCTCTTCTACAAAAAGAGCCATCCAAGAGGTCCCACCAGACCAGACCAGACAGGGGCAGGTTATTATTTAAGATTCCTTTTGGCTCCAAGAAAGAACAAGGTCCTAAGGCCAATTCGGAATGGCAGTCATCTCAACTCTTATATTACAAAGACCCAGTTCAGGAAATTCACAAAGCAATTTTGCCCTGTCTTGGATGTCCTTGCTAGATCTCCAGGATAACTGTATTCTCATAAATATAGCCAAAGCCATAAGGAGATTCTTACACCTCTGAAGGGGAGCCACTCATATTCAGTTCAGTGCCCTGCCCTTCAGCGTCACTTCAGCCCTCAGGGTTTCACCAAGTGCATGGCAGTAGTTGCAGCCCATCTTCAGCTATGATGGACTTGTGTGTTTCCATATCTAGGTGACTGGCTCCTTGCTGTTAAGATGATGGAGTCCTTGATCAATGCTAGAGACTACTTCCTCCCACGTTCTCTGTCCTTGGGCATATCAATAAACTACAAACACAAATCAAACCTGCTACCAACTTAGACAATCCAATTTATAGGATGCCACTTGGACACAAAAACATGTATGGTATCTCTGTCAAAGGACAGAATTCAAAACCTGCAAAAACTTTACTTCAGTATAACTCTCCATCAGCTTTCTAGTCCTCAGAGACGTAGGGCTGATGGCATTTTTCATCCTCATGGTATGGTTTGTCTATTAATAAACAAGGATACTTCAGTGGCTACTCAGAGCTCAATTCAACTTTGGGACAGTCCTTCTGCTGCAATAATTATCACCAAGCTTTGCAGAGGTCAGTTACCTTGGTAGCTGGATTTCCCATTCATACAGATAGGGAGACGTTTTGTTACGCCACCTCCAATAGCGACAGTAATCATGGAAGCATCCTCCTTTGGGTTGAGGGGCAGTGTCAGCAGAGGATGGCTCAAGGTACTTTTAGTCATCAAGAGGCCAACCTTCACATCAGTGTCTTGAAGATGAGAACATACATGCTTGCATTGCAGGAACTTCAGGACTTCTTACCTCCAGAGTTGATTTCCATTCAGACTGAAAAGACTATAGTAGTATGGTACATCAGCAAGTATGGAGGAATCAGATACTCTCCCTTATACTGAGATGCCATGATAGTGTGGCAGTGGGGGATTGCTTCACATTTCTTTCTCATAGCAAACCACATTCCCACAAGAAGCAAATGTTTTGCTGATGGGCTCAGCAGATCCATCCTTCATGAGGACTCTTTTAGTCTAATGATGGCTCAACAGATTTTCAAATAATAGGGCCATCCTTGTTGCTGTCTAATTGTTTCTCCAACCTACACCAAGTGCAGCAAACTTTTTGCCTTAATACATCCAAAGGGGCTGTCCCTTAGAAATGTTAAAGTTGAGCAGTAGCTCACAGGATTTCTTTATGCAGTTCTCCTTTCCTCTGATAACCAGATTTCTGAACAAAGTCATGATATGCAAAACCTTGGTAATCCTCTTTGTTACTCATTTGCCTAGGCAAATTTGGTTTCCCTTCTAATGCAGGGAGCCTCCCTGGTTCCTAGATTCCACAGAGGCTCTTCTCTGTAACCCATTAGGGTTGCATCACTCAGACCTGCACTACTTAAGTCAATTGCATGGTTTCTTCAGTTCCTATGATGTCCAGTAATCATTCTTTGTCAGACGGAGTTGTTCACATTCCTTCAGCATCCCACAAGGACTCTATATGCAAACTTTACTGCAGCAAATGGAAACAGTTCTCGATTTGGGCAGTGGTTAAATGGATAGACCCTCTTGCTGCTTTTATTGCTGGGATTCTTCTTTTTCTCACTCACAAGTTTGACTCAGGCTCACGCTTTTCAACAATTAAAGCCCGACAGGCTGCGATCTCTAATTTTCCTAATGGTTGTGATTCCTATTCTTTAGCTTCTCACAGACCATATAGAGCCTTCCATAAAGGGGCCTTTCTGCTCTCTTCCAGTCCAAGGACCAGTCCTCCATGGGACCTTACTGTTGTCCTTGAGGCATTAACAAAATTGTGCTTTGAGCAGGCATCTTCCTCTCTGCTGAAATTACTTTCCTGGAAGACTTTATTTCTTGTAGCTATCACATCCGCTCAAAGGGTTTGGGAATTACTGGAACTGTCTTCCACTTCTCCTTATTTAGTCTTCCATAAGGACAGACTGTTAAGTACAAATCCATCCTTTGGTCATCAAGGTTGCATCTGGAACTAATTTGAAGCAACTTATCCACCTGCCAGTATTTTTCGTAATCACTTAAACAAAGTTGAATACATGCACCACACCTTGGATGTTCATAGACAACTGATGGTTTACTTACACAGAACTAAACCCTTTAGGAAGAATTCTCAGTTATTCAAGTATTGTGCTACAACTAAACTTGGTTACAAGGTTTGAAAATTCACACTTTCTAGGTGGCCTTCTGGCTGCACTTCTTTTGTCTGTTCAGCTCACAACCAGTGCTTTATCATAAGGCCACATTACCTATTGGCAGCAAACTCAGTCTGAGGTAGCTTTGCCAACATCATTACACGCTGGAAAAAGTAAAGGAACTTGAGGAAGGAGTGCTAGTTTTTCTGGCTGTGATCCAACTTGTGGCTTGAAGACTCATCAATCATAGTGGATGGATATTTGTGGTGGTGGATGCGGATAAAAGAATCCAGCATTATGAAAAGTACATCCCTACCAAGCTTGTGATCTTCCAACCCCAAAATGAGTCTTCAACCTGCTGAGCCACTGACATAGGGTGTGCATATATGACTTTATATAATGTATGTGAGTGCGCGTGTATGTGTGAATGTGTGAGTGTGTGTGTGTGTGTGTGTGTGTGTGTGTGTGTGTGTGTGTGTGTGTGTGTGTGTGTGTGTACGTGTGCGTGGACATGTATATCTGTATATATACAGAGAGAGAGAGAGAGACAGAGAGAGACAAATGCAGTTAACTTTGTCAAATGCACTTTTAGCAACAAAGTTAACTAATGTGTTTTTTGATCTAGGGCAGTTGTGTCCACCTGAAAGAAATGTTGATGTTAGTAACATTTACTTTTCCTGTGCTCTGTGAGGTGTGCCTGTGTGAAAGTAAATAGGGGTTCTTCTAATGCTAAAGCTTTCAGGTATAATGTGTGTTTGAGGTTTTGCAGGTTAAACTTAGAGTAAGGGCTATGCAAGGGGATAGCTAGATGTAGTGTTGTGTGTGTGTGTGTGTGTGTGTGTGTGTGTGTGTGTGTGTGTGTGTGTGTGTGTGTGTGTGTGTGTGTGTGTGTGTGTGTATGTGTGTGTGTGTGTGTGTGTGTGTATTGTGTGAGGTGTGTGTAACTGTCATGTGTAGTGGTACTATTAGGATAATTCATCAAACACCCTAATAATGGGCGACTTCAACTACCCCACCATTAACTGGGAAAACTACTCGTGTACCAACTCCTTAGCTCAACGCTTTCTGGAATTCATAAACTCCAATGCCCGGGATCAATTTATCCACACCCCCACCAGGGGCAACAATATCCTAGACCTAATCATTACCAACATGAGTGACTGGTGTTCCACACCTGAAGTCAACTCCTTGTTGGTCCGATCCGACCATAAGCTAATCACCCTTGAGATCCACATCCCACCCCCACCCCTCATTAAGGAAACCATAGTAAAAAATTTCTCCAAAGCCAACTTCATGCTTCTTAAGACAGAAGTGGTGAACTTCATGACACCCATGCAGGTGGACAATACAGTTACAACTGCTGAATCCTACAAAAATGCACTCTATAAGCACTTACACGAGGGCATGGATCGTGCTATCCCAAACAGAACCAAGACACTATCCTCTAAAAAAAGGAAGCCAATCTGGTGGTCCCCTGCCATAAACAAACTGTACAACAGAAGGAAGAAACTGTTGCAAAAGAGAGTAAAATCCCATGAGTGGAGGAGCTCCCTGGTCAGCCTCAGTAAGAAGCTGAGATCCCTTATAAGATCGTCCAAAGCTAGCTACGAAAACAAAATCACCAGTAATTCCAAGGGCAACCGCAAAGCATTCTACATCTATGTCAAGAATCTCAATGGCAATACCCAGATCTGCTCTGAGTTACAGCACAAAGGCAAGAAAATTACAGGACCAACTGATATTGCCAACATCCTGGCAGATAGGTTCAGTGCTAACTTTACCCCCCTCTCACCCCCTAAAAGGCCCATATCTATACAGGAAGAATGCAGAGTCCCTGTAATCACAACTATGCAGGTAAAAGCTGCACTCTCTAAAGCCAAAAACACAGCATCCATGGGACCAGACAACATCCTAGGCTGTGTTTTACACGAACATCAAAACGAACTGGCTCCCCACTTAAGCATCATGTTCAATAATAGCTTCGCATCAGGCTTTATGCCCACTGAATGGCGCACAGCAACAGTTATCCCACTCCACAAAGGAAGAGCCACCACTGATCCCGGGAACTATCGACCTATTAGCCTGACAAGCCTGGTCTGCAAGGCCATGGAACGTATCATCATCATGGAACTCATAAACAAAGACATTGATAACCTCCAAACTCTGGATCCCACCCAGTTCAGGTTTGTGAAAGGCAGATCATGCCTCCTGAACCTAATCGACTTCTTTGAGGCAGTCACCAAAGCCGTAGATGAGGGTAAGGTGGTTCACACAGCCTATCTTGACCTCGCCAAGGCTTTCAACACCATCCCCCATTCTGGAATTATAGCTAAACTCACTAAACTAGGTATAAATCCCTACGTCACAAGATGGGTTGTCAACTGACTCACTGACAGAACCTACACTGTAAAAGTTGTAGACTCCAAATCTGACCTCAAAGCAGTGACAAGTGGAGTACCACAGGATTCCGTCCTGGGACCGCTCCTGTTTGGTATCTACTTCTTTGAAGTACAGGCTAACACAGAAGGCCTCTGGCTAATGAAGTTCGCAGATGACTGCAAACTAGGAGCCATAGTCAAGTCCCCAAATGATGTGGACATCCTACGGAAGGGCCTCGCTGAGACAGATGCCTGGTGTCAGAGCCATGGCCTCAAGCTCAATGCCAAAAAGTGCAGTGTCACCCCCTTTGGTAAAAGCTCTGTACCCATGAACTACCACATAGGCAGCAATCTACTGAACACTGAATGCGTGATAAGAGACCTTGGGACCCAGGTAGACAGTAGTCTGTCCTTTGATAGTCACATCGCCACAGTAGTCAGGAAGTCCTTCTATGTGGCACACCTCATCATAAAAGGGTTTTCATCCGGGAAAAAAAAAGGTCATTGTTCCCCTCTACTCGACACTCATTAGACCCATTATAGAGTACAATGCCCCTTTTGGAATGTACCTCACAAGACATCTGCAGCAGCTGGAAAGGCCACAGAAGTACCTCACAAAGAGGATTACTGGCCTCAAACAAATACCCTACACTAACTGCCTCAAAAAACTCCAGCTTTACTCCATAGCATATCGCCTACTCTGAGGTGATCTCTGCCTAACATATAAAGCTATGTCAAACCCAGAGCAGTTGGACATGCTACACCTAAATAAATCCCAATCCCTCCAAGCTACACGCTCTAGGGACCTAAACCTTGTCACCACAATAAACAGGACATGCTGGAGGGATAGATTCCTGTCCCAGAGACTTACCATACTCTGGAACAGGCTACCCATCTATGTCAAGCAAAGTTCTTCATTAGCACTTTTCAAGAAAAATCTTGATGAGTGGATGGGAAATAGGAAATACACCCCGGGGATCACTTCTGCTCAACAGTGGCACAGGAAAATAACTTTCTTGGGTGGCGTAAGCCAGGGAACCATGTTGGCTAGGCTTATGTAGGCCCTTGGGCTGATAGCCTAGTACCTACCTATGAACCTATGAACCTAGGTAATATGCAGTTTTGGGTTCAAGACAGCAACAGGGTTAGGATCAGCATTCATGTGGCATGGCAAGTTGGCGGCTGTGGTACACATTTGTAAATTTAGTTTTGAATGCACGAGAAACAGATTTAATTTGTAACAACATCTACTGGGAACTCACTTGTATGCTTGTTATATTCATGACTTGTTTTTCTTTATCAGGATAATGTTAAGATGCTAGAAAACTTCCTTTAATACTTAAATAATTACACTGACTATTTACATTTACTGGACACTGGAATCTATGAATTTTATTGACATTTCCATTGCCCACAATAAGAACAAATGTACATTAGAATCAAGAATGTACAGAAAACCAACATTTCCAAATGCATATTTACATGGAAGGAGTAGCCACCCCACACTTGAAGGAGAACATTATCAAGAACCAGGCCATTCACATTTCCCAGTTGACATCAGTTGATAAAGTTTTCTTAGAAGATCTAGAGAAACAGATGTTTTTAGCCTGTAAATCTAACACAAACACGACAGAATGCATACAGAAGTAAGACTACAACTACAGATTACATAGGACTTCCACATCAGAATACACTAACAACTCTGACACTGGCAATGTTACAAGCATTTTGTGTTTAAACTTTTCTTCGGCTAATTCTGGTGTAAAACATATTTTGACAGACAACTGGAAAATCTTTCTGGGGAATTTTGACCTACAAAACAAGATTAGGTTGAACCATAGATTTGTCTTTTAGAAAAGTACTAGTATAAAATAGAGACACTAGATAAGTGTCTTGATGTATCTTTATATTGTATTTAGAACTCAACTATCTTCCTTTTTTTGCATTAACAATGTTCATATGTCTGTTATGTACTTGGAGCTTTTCTCCCCGGGCCTCCGCTGAAAATGGACATGTATCCAGTCGGACTCTCCCGGTTAACAAATGTAAAATAAAATAAATAAATAAATAAATAAATAAATAAATAAATAGCAGATTATAATTGGGTTGCCGATTGTAACTTGCTTATTATGTGTTTGAGACATGGATGCAAGAAATTGACATCTCGAGTGAAGCACCCATGTCAAGAACACATATTATTAAATTACAATCAGAGATCCAATCAAAATTCCTACTAGTGCATGAATATTTTTCTGCTCCATGTACTACCAGCTATAGATAAATAAGAAAAAAAGGGGGAAGTGTTTTGACGGTTTTGAAAGCCATTAATGCAGCTAGAAACCACTTTACATCTTTACATATTCCCTCTGTAAGCGAAGCAGCTGGTTCCAAAATAAGTTTTTAGTGAGTGTAATTTAAACAGTAGACAGAAATGGAGCTGAAATTAACCTGTTTCATGTCTTGTTGCTGTTATTTACGCTCAAATATCACTGAAATAACACCCTGGTTTGGTACTACTACAGCTCAAGAAGTGACCTTGTTATGCACCCTTCTAAGCATAGCTAAAGTCGGGTCGTAGCACTAAATCAGGAAGTAATTTAACTGCTGTTTGAGTGTAATAATGATGCTCTGTGCATTGCAAAAAAATTAGGTATATTTCCATGTGGATTTTGCAAAATGTGTAAATTCATGAAAGTTAGCCCATATGCAATAATCAATAGGAAAGATAGATCAATAGGTGTAAAGAATAAATTTGTTGCAATAGCTCATGGATATATATATATATATATATATATATATATATATATATATATATATATATATATATATGGATCTAGGACACTTACTTGAAAAAGCAAGTGTCCGAATCCATATATACCGATCACAGTTTAACAAAAGTGCTTTAATCGATAAAGTGCTTCAGTTAAACTGTGAAAAAAAACCCACTAATTAAATGTTTTTGCCCCCCCTGCACCCCCACTTCCCCCCTACTTAAATATTCTCACTCCAAGGTTGCACTACAGTGGAGTAAAGGAATATTCCCTTACTCGCACCGCAGTGCGACCGGCACACCACTCATACCCGAAACTGCTGCTTCGATGAACAGCAATTTCGGGTATGTTTGAGCATGAATTTGACTTTCGCATTTTACACTTGGAATGTTTTAACTTATGCTGGTTAGAGTTCGCTGAGTTTGCATTGTTCTCTACTGTATCTGAATGCAGACTTGTTATTTTCTTTCATGTTTGTTGTATTCAGATGTTATTTTATTCATTTGCTTTTATTTATTAATTATTTTCTTGCTCTCACACATCACATAGACTACTTTGCTACTCCCCCTTGTTTTATACAGGGCTTGCATTTCTGATATATTTAATGACTGCATTGTTTAAAACTTCCTCTGAGGTCATATCTGACTGTCAGTGCTTATCTCCATACTCTTCCTGACCTTGTTGTATGTATTGATTCATAGGTTAATAGGTAAGTACTAGGCTATGTGCCCTTGTGGGCCATTGTATGCCTAGCTGATTTCCCTCCCAACAGTAAGTATCAAACCCTGTTCTTTATGTCTGTGTTATAAACACTTTATTTGTGTTTTTATTTCCTAGTCTATGTTACAAAATGAACATCTCCTTCTTAAGGCTCTTAAATTGTTATAATATATGTATGTGACCTTGTTCTCCTCCCGTACAGCATTCCTACATTTATATACATCAAACTATGCAAAATTCTTTGGCTGGAAGTAACTGTCTAACCTTGTTTCTTTAATGTTTAAATGTGTCTAACATGGTCTCTTCTACTTGGTAAACCTCATCTCATGCCACATATAAAAATAATGCTTTCGGTCTCTCTTCTCTGGTTCTATTAAGGGAGTGGAATAGTTGTTAAACTTGGTCCCACATCTGTTCTACTGTGGCCTGATGTTGTCTGGCAGTGATAATCCAGTGGCATGCAAGCTACATCTAACAATATTTTTTTTCATGTACTTTTGTGTAGCTGACCACTGATTGCCTTTATTTCTCCTCTGTGTGATTATAGCTATACTGGCTACCCCATTTACACTTAGTAATGATTGATTTCAACAATTGCCTTAGCTTCTGGTGTCACTCCAGGGGAATCTAGTATCTGACAGCCCGGGAAGACATGGTCGACAGACCAAACTGCTTTGCCAGAAATGGCCTTCACCTGTCTCCTCAAGACTTTCAGATACTGGCAAAGATGCTTGCCTCCCCCACACTTCCTTTTTTTAGGCAATGTCAAAACAACAAAACTTACGACATAAAGAAATCCACTATAGACAAACTCATGGTCATGCTGATTAATGCTAGGAGCCTAAGCTGTAAACTGCACTCCCTGGAAGCACTCCTCACCTTGGAAGATGCTGACGTCTGTGCAGTCACTGACACTTGGTTCAAGGCCACAGACAACATCCCAGCTGTACAAGGCTACAATGCCTTTCACAGGTTAAGACCTCAAAAAGAGCATGAAACAAACAAAGGGGGGGGGTGTATCCATCTTCATTAAATCCAAATACTCCTCAAGAATGGTAAAACAGTATGACTCTTTTGAGCTACTCCACGTCCAAATAACTATAGGCAAAATACCCTACCAGATCACTGTTAGCTCCAGGTCCCCCACCATGAACCAGGAAAAGTACATCACCTACCCGGATTTGCTATAGTCGCTCAGTCTACAGTCAGACACCTTGGTCATGAGAGATTTCAACTATCCTTCCATCGATTGTGTGACTTACATGAGCACAAACAAGATTGCTTGGATTTTGTTAGTTCAAATGCCCTGGAGCAACTGGCATGTGTCCCCACAAGGGGCTCAAATGTCCTAGACCTAGTGCTTATGAACATTGGGGGGGGGCTCATTGTACTACCCTATGTGTGTTACCCTCCTTGGTAATGTCAAACCATAAATCAGTCTTGTTTGAAATAAAGATTAGACCTGACACCCTCACAGGAGCAAACAACTGAAAAATGTCTTCAAAGCAAACTATAGTCTACTAAATGATGGTATAAAATGTTTCAAATCACCTACTAACACAGCCAACAATGCATCCTATGCAGAAAAGTACAAAAATGCCCTTTACAACCATTTAAACTAATGTATTGAGTCAGCTGTACCTGGCAGGACTAAAACCAGGTCTTCCCTAAAAAACAAGCCACCATGGTGGACTGTAAGTATAAATAAGTTATATAACAAAAGAAAGAAACTGATATCTAATAACAAGACAGAACTTACTCAACAGAGGAAAAATACCCTCCCCAGTTTGGACAAGCAAATCAGACATCTTGTAAAGTCCCCTAAGGCTAGTTACAAGACTAAATTAGCACCCCTAGCTAAAGACAACCATAAGGCATTCTTTAGCTATGTCCAAAACCTAAAAGGGAATGCCCAGCTGTGTGCCAAACTTATAGTTGACAGTACCACTTACACTGAGCCTGAGGAAATTGCCAACCTGCTAGTTGACAGATTTGACAATAACATCACCCCCCCCATCCCCGTGAGCCATATCCCATAGCATTCCTGGTACCAGTTCTCTACCAAATATCTCCAAAGAACAGGTCGAGCAAGTGCTCTCCAGGGCCAAAAACACAGCCTCTATGGGACCAGATAACATCCCATGTTCCTTACTAAACAATGTAAAACAAGACCTAGCAGAGCAACCTGCCACTCTCTTTAACCATAGCCTGAGCACTGGCATTGTTCCGACAGAGTGGAGAACAGCAACAGTAATCCCCTTGCACAAACTCCATCAGTTGAGCCAGGAAACTACTGACCATAAGCCTAACCAGCCTTATCTGCAAGGCCATGGAACAAATCATCATAGACCTTATCAACAAGGATGCATGCGACCTTCGAACTCTTGACCCAACCCAGTTTGGTTTCGTCAGGGGTAGAGCTTGTTTATTAAACTCAGTGGACTTCTTTGACAATGTCACCAAAGCCCTGGATGATGACAAAGCAGTATATAATTGTATATCTTGGTTTAGCCAAAGCTTTTGACACAATTCTCCCACTCAGTGATCATTGAGGAACTCTCCCAGCTGGGATGAAGTAACAGCCAGAGAGACTGAAACAAAGTTAAGAAAAGCCTCTAATTGGAAAACCCCAGGCCCAGATGCAGTACCTAACTTCTGGTTAAAAACATCAACATCTTTGCATGAAGATTTAGCAATGAGTAAGAACTACTTATATGCACATCCTGAACAGACACCAACCTGGCTAACAACAGGAAAAACAATGCTCCTACTTAAGAGTGAATCAGCCATCTACCCTAAAAATTATAAACCAATAACTTGTCTTCCGAAGATGTATAAACTATACACTGGAATTGATGCCAACAGAGTTTATAGTCATTTAGAAGAAAACTCAATTATGACAATAGAACAAAAGGGCAATAAAAGAAAGTCATATGGATCAAAGGATCATTTGTTGTTAAATAAAGGCATAGTGGAGAACTGTAAAAAGGGGAAGAATCTACGTATGGCATGGATTGATTACAAAAATGCATTTGATAGTATCCCACATTATTGGATAAAAGAGTGTTTAAAAATGTATAAAATACACCCTACACTAATTGACTACATTACAGTTACCATGAAATAGTGTCAGACCACCTTGCAATTAAGCCATGATAAAGGAGAAATTATTTTTCCAGGGATAAAAATTCAAGGGGGAGTATTTCAGGCTGACTCTCTGTCACTGCTGCTATTCTGTCTTGCCCTTAACCCAGAAAAAAAAAAAAACAAAGTATAAAGACTTCTCATCTTCTCTTTGATGATGATTTAAAACTGTATAGCTCATCAGATGATAAACTGAAAGCACAACTACAAGTTGTCAAAACTTCTTCAGATGCTATAAGAATGTCATTTGGTCTTGATAAATGTGCAAAAGCAACCTTTAAAGCAGGAAAACTGCAGCACCAAGACAACATCAGTTTGCAACAAGAATGTTTTAAAAAAGAACTTGAGCAAGAGGGAGTGTATAAATATTTGGGAATTGATGAATAATCAACAATAAAACATGAACAAATGTGAATAAACAATAAGGAATACTTTAAAAAACTTAAATTAATCCTGAAAACAGCGCTGACATCTAGGAACAAAATTCATGCTATAAACCAATTTGCTCTTCCTGTCCTAACTTACAGTTTTGGAGTGATTAACTGGCCACAAAACATGTTGGACAGATTAGACATGAAAACAAGAAGGATGATGTCCTTCAAGGATGCATCTGCAGTCATCACATATGGGTTGTCCTGCCTCAGGCAGCCCTTCGGTCGGCCGGATTCCAAAGTCTGGGTCCGGCGTCGGCTGATGTCGCCCCCTCCCCGACGTCAGAGCGTCTGGGGTATAAAAGCGTCAGCCGACGCCATCTTCCTCAGTCTTTCTTCCGAAGCAGAAGCAGTTCGCAAGTGCCGGTCGGCCAGCTCCTGTAATCCAGCTATCCGAAGACTTCAAAAGCTAAGTACCCCGTTGGGGACTCTTTCTTGCCTCAGCCGATGTCAGATAAAGTTAATAATTGTTTAACTTGTGGGAAACAAATACCTCATAAGGATTTCCACTCTTATTGCCTCCCCTGCTTAGGCCCAGACCACGACGTCTCGGCCTGTTCAGCCTGTGCTTCCTTCAACCGACGCACTCTTAGACATCGGTCGGAGTTCGCAGAGGAGTTTTTTGGGGCTAGTTTTGCATATAAAATGCCGTCGGAAACCCCGACTTCACATTTAATTAAGAAACAGAAAGACAAGGACCGACACACGCGGGCTGCGGTTTCGGCTGAAACCGCAGCTAGGCCTACCGCGAGTATCTCGGTCTCGGCTGATACCGAGTCCTTGGACCTTCCGAACCCTGAAACAGTACAACCGACAGCCTCGGCCCCGGAGGCTCATGCCGAGTCGGTTACGGAATTGCCTTCAGAAACTGGTGTTTTGGAATCCTCCGACACCATACCTCTAGACAAAGCTACACCAGCACGTGGTGCAGCCAGGCCTCCTGCATCCATGTCTATTAAGGCCTTCACCAGGGCTAAAGCTGCTAAACACACTAAAGCCATGCCTCCCAGGGTTATTTCTCAGGGACCCTCTTCTAGTTCCCAGATTCTAACCTTAGCAGAGGACCTTATCTCTTTAATCAGGGGCTCTCAGCCCCATCCGGACAGGGGCTCCCAACCTCCTCTAGACAAAAGGCCCAGGGTAGATCCCCCTGATTCCCTTTCCTCAGAGGAGGCCTCCGATGGCTCGGATCACTCGGACTACCAGGAGGAGGCTTATTCAGCCTACGAGGATTCGGATGCAGAGGAATCTATCCCCTCAGCCTCCCCTCCTGAAGAGCTTTCTTTTGGGGAGACTCTTCACTCTATGAGAGAGCATTTCAAATGGCAGGGCCAGGAATATTCTGATTCCAGGAAAAGACTAAGAACTTTTCTTCATTTACCTCAGCATAGACCTTTGGCTATTCCTCCTGTTTTAAATGTCATTGATGATGTGTATTCTGACTCTAGTATGACCCCTGACACTCTTCCTCCGGCTTCTGTTAAGCCCGATAGGTATTACAGGGTCCCGGACTCACATCATTTTCTTTACAAGGCCCACTCTGCTGATCCTGAAACTATTTTCCAGGGCCCTAAAGGGGTTGCAGCTGTTACTACTAAGAATCCACTCCCCTCTGCAAAGGAGTCCAGGGCTTTAGAGAGATGGGGTAAAAAAGTGTATACTTCTGCCACTCTTTCCATGAGGGCATTAAATTGTCAATTTCATATGATACAGTACCAAGAGTATTTGTTAGAAGAAATGCATAAGAAACTGTCTTCTACTGAACCCCTTGACTACAAATCCCTTCAGGATCTGGTACATAACTCCCAGCAGGTTAGCAACCATTTCTTGCAGTGTGGTTATGATGCATTGGAAGCTTCATGTAGGTCAGCAATGACAGGTGTTGTCATACGTAGGCATGCTTGGCTGAAGGAACAATCTCTGCCAGACCATGTTAAAGCTAAGCTTTTGGATGCTCCACTGGAAAAGCAAAAGTTATTTGGTTCCACTGCTCAAGAGGTCCTAAAGAAATTTGAGGAAAAGGCAAAATCTGTACAAACAGTTAAGGATTTTCTTCAAGTCCAACCGCCAAGATTCAGCAGAAATTGGCCTTCCAAGAATTGGTCCTTTACGGACACAGAAAGATTTCAGAGAGGCAGGAACAGGCGTGCCAGAGGTAGAGGGCAAGCTAGGGGCTCCTACAGAGGCCGTCAATGGCAGCCTCCAAACCAGACAGGTAGTGCAGGACCTGCAACTGTTGCACAAGGACAAACTCAATGACTTTGCTTTGACTCCGCCAACCAGGGCTCAATTAGAAGCACCTTTGGGCGGAAAGCTTTCTTTATTCTCAAAAAATTGGCACAGCATTACAAGAGACAAATGGACACTGCAAATAATAGACAACGGATACAGGTTCCATTTCCACACTTTGCCAAAAAGAAAAGGCATGCCAGGTCTGCCACCAAATCAAAGGGCAGAGGCTTTGAAACAAATCTCAAACTTACTACAAATGAAAGCCATAGAAAAAGTTCCTCCTTCAGAGCAAGGCCAAGGATTTTACTCCAGACTTTTCCTTGTTCCAAGAAAAGAACATCAATGGAGACCAATTCTCGACTTGTCCGCACTGAATACTTATCTCATTGTGCCAAAATTCAAAATGCTGACTCTACAGCAACTCCTTCCCATGCTGGGCAAGGGGTCTTGGCTGGTGACTCTAGACCTCAAGGAGGCATACCTGCATGTCCCTATCAGACAAAGTTGCAGAAGACACCTCAGATTTCTTGCAGGGTCAGAGCATTATCAATTCTCAGCATTGCCCTTTGGCTTATCTACTGTACCCAGAGTATTCACGAAATGCCTGGCATCAGTAATAGCACACTGCAGATTTCAGGGGATTCAAATATACCCATATCTGGACGACTGCCTTATACAAGCGGACAGCCAACAAACTTTGGTAAAGGACTTAAGCTATGCCATCAATCTTCTGCAGGCCTTGGGATATACAGTCAACATGCACAAATCAAGACTTGTTCCATCCCAAAGAATAACCTTTCTGGGTGCGGATCTAGATACAACCACCCAAATGGCTTATCTCACAGAAGAAAAACAAAGGCAACTACCGGATTACTTCAAGAATCTGACAAGACAAACTCAGCTGACTGCAAGGAAAATCCTGCAGGCCCTGGGTTACATGGCATCCTGTATTCTTTTAATTCCACAAGCAAGGCTACATATGAGAAAGCTACAGTGGTACCTAAGGAGTTTATGGACTCAGCACAGTCATAGTTTAGAAACTTTAATCCCACTCATTCCATGCCTTCAAAAGGAATTTCTGTGGTGGGCTCAGGCCAGCCAGTCCAACAGGGGGTTGCCCTTCACAAAGCCAAAAACCTCCCAAACTATTACAACGGACGCTTCAGACCTAGGTTGGGGAGCACACATGGAGGGCAGAGCTATCCAAGGACAGTGGTCACGAAAGGAGCTACGCATGCACATAAATCAAAAAGAAATGCTAGCAGTGATACATGCAATCGAGGCCTTCAAACTCTTTCTGCATCAAGGCCACCTACTAATAAGGACGGACAACACCACAGTTATGTGGTACATAAACAACCAAGGAGGTACCCATTCCTATCCTCTTTGCAGACTGGCAATGAATCTATGGGATCTTTCCTTGAAACTCAATATACAGCTACAAGCTCAGTTTGTGCCAGGGAAAGACAATACACTGGCGGACAGCTTAAGCAGAAATATCATGGATGTGCACGAATGGATGCTGCACCCAGACATCTTCCAACAGATAACACAATCTTGGGGGAGGCCAGACATAGATCTATTTGCATCCCCCCACAATCATCAACTGAAGAAATTCTGCTCAAGGACATACCACCCACAAGCGTGGAAAGTGGACGCCCTCTCTTTCAGCTGGAGAAATCTAACAGTGTATGCATTTCCACCTATCCCATTAATGACCAAGGTGTTACTAAAGATCAGGACAGAGCAGCCAAAAGTGATTCTGATAGCTCCGGACTGGCCAAGACAGCACTGGTACCCACTGCTAAGGAGCATGTCACATACAAAACCATGGCCTCTGCCTCTATGGCCACTTCTACTGACACAGCACAGATGCAAAACTCTACATTCCAACCTGAAAACCTTGCAACTAACAGCCTGGAGAATACCTTGACCCCTCCTCAGGATAAGCTATCCCAGAGAGTGAAGGATATTATTATGGAAGCTCGCCGCCCTTCCACAAGAAAGGCATATTCAGCAAAATGGAAAAGATTTCTCATTTGGAACACCACAAGGGGCCTAGATGCGACAGTGATGAACATGGCACATATCCTGGAATATTTGGCAGAAATGTTCCACAATGGTCTGTCTTATTCTTCTATTAAAATTCATGCTTCAGCAATTTCAGCAGAGTACAATACTGATCCACCTGTCTTTTCTCATCCTCTCCTAAGACAGTTTCTAAGAGGAATCAAAAACATCAAACCTCCTCGGAAACCACCTCTACCTGCTTGGGACCATAACTTCGTGTTGGAAAAGCTAACACTGCCTCCATTTGAACCAGCAGCATCTGCAGATCTACAGTACCTTTCATGGAAGACTGCCTTCCTTCTGGCCATAACCTCAGCAAGAAGAGTTTCGGAGTTGCAGGCCCTGATGGCAGTGCAGCCATTCATTATTTTTCATCAGGACAGAGTTTCATTGAGAACTAATCCTACATTTATGCCAAAGGTGGTATCCAGGGTTTCATTGAATCAAGCCATTCACTTGCCTACCTTCTTCCCAAATCCACAAAACAAAGGGGAGAAACTGCTGCACACCCTGGACATTCACAGACAGTTGCGCTACTACTTGGACAGAACTAAAGGTTTCAGAAAAGCTGACCAGCTGTTGGTAGCATATGCTGCTGGTACTCAAGGAAAAGCAACTTCCAAACAGACTATTTCAAAATGGATAGGAAATTGCATTTGCTTTTGTTACTCCTTTCATGGAAAGACTGTACCAGCTAACATTAGACCTCATTCTACGAGAGCCACAGCCACCTCCACAGCCTTCATAAGAGGGGTGGCTACCAAGGACATTTTAGAAGCTGCCACATGGAGCTCCGTGCATACATTTGCCAAGCATTACAATTTACCTTTATATTCCAGATCCAGAGCAGGCTTTGCTACGGCTGTCCTGCAGGGTATCTTAGCTACACCATCCTTTTCTTAGTTCCTCCACCCCCAGATTGGCTATGGTATTCTACCCATATGTTATGACTGCAGATGCATCCTTGAAGGACATAGTACAGTTTTGTACCTACCATAAATGTAGATGTCCGATAGGTATGCATCTGCAGTCAGGTTTACCCTCCCTCCTTCCCCTCTGTGGTATTTCTTGGGTACTTACCCCTCTATTAGCTAGCTGGGGGGATCTATTATGGTGTATTTGTTTTTATATATATATATATATATATATATATATATATATATATATATTATTGCAAATGTTTGGATTTTATTGCATTTCTCCAAATTTAGCCTTCCTTAGAGGGCACCTGGCATCTGGGGCAAGAAAAACTGAGGAAGATGGCGTCGGCTGACGCTTTTATACCCCAGATGCTCTGACGTCGGGGAGGGGGCGACATCAGCCGACGCCGGACCCAGACTTTGGAATCCGGCCGACCGAAGGGCTGCCTGAGGCAGGACAACCCATATGTGATGACTGCAGATGCATACCTATCGGACATCTACATTTATGGTAGGTACAAAACTGTACTTTTCTTGCTCACCAAATGATTTATAAAAATCAGTGCATACCAAGTTTATACATTCCTCATTCCGAAGGAGGGATGGGCCTCCTAGAAACTGATTACATGTATAGGTCTGCAATTGTGGGACTGCACATATATCTGCTGACCTCACAAGACCCAAACATAGTGAAAGTTTTGAACATGAGGAGAATAAATCTAAAATGACTTCTCTGCTTAATCTAGCAGAAGCATATCGGCATCAAGCAGGAGTGGAAATCACACCAGAAGTAGATAAAAGTCAGGCAGCAACTCAATGAGCCAAAAAAACAAAAGAAAGAATATAAGGTGAAGGACCAGATGAGAAGGCAAGAAATGTGGAAAATGCATAAATATAGTTGCAAGTACAGAAAACTTCTGGAAGAAACTCATGTTGATCAGGATCAAAAGCAGGAATGGTTAAGGAAAGGCAAATTCAAACCAAGAGATGAAAGGTTAATATTGGCGGCCCAAGATAGTGGGCTACATACACGTTCAATGAACATGTGGGAGAAACAGACAAATACAGGTTTTGTAAAACAGAATTGGAAACAGTTGCACACTCCATTGCTGGTTGTGACACTCTAATGGCAGAAGGACTGTATACTGAAAGGCATAATAATGTGACAAGACTGTTGCACTGGGGATTGTGCAAATATTATGGTATTGAAATGGCTGAAAAACACTGGAAACATGAGCCACAAAGCTTCATAGAAAATGATGAAGTCTACATCACATGGTATCACCAATTACCAACAGTTCAAAAGATAGATGCTAGAAAACCAGATATACTGGTCCATGAAAAGAAGACAAAAGTAGCATTGATGATTGAAATCACTACACCCAGTGACTACAGTGTCTTGCATACAGAGAGACACAAAGTCATAAAATATCAGGATTTGCAGGCATAAACGAGAGTAATGTGGAAGAACGATACCCAGACAGTTCCAATAGTAGAAGCAGCAATATGTCTTATAAAAAAGAATCTACAATCGTATCTAGATATGTTACCAATACATGTAACCCCGTACGAATTGCAGAAGGAGCCATTACTGAGCACACTACAGGTGCTGCGAAGAGCACTTCTGGCTGACACCAAAGACTGAAATAATACTAATTTCATGAACTTTAATCATACTTTGACTTAGGAATGGAGTCCATTCCCGTCATTGTATTAGAAACCCAGAAGATTTGGAGAAATTAAAAAAAAATGGGGATTAACCCATAAATCACTAGTTGGATAGCCAACCGGCTCACCTACAGAACAAACACTGTTAAACTTGGAGAGTCCACCTCCACTAGTAGACCAGTTACCATTGGGGTACACAAGGATCTGTGCTGGGCCTTCTACTGTTTGTAATCTATTTCTCTGAGGTCCAGGCAAAAGTAGATGTCCTGTGGCTTACCAAGTTTGCAGATGACTGGAAACTGGGCACAATCATTGAGTCCCCCAGTGATGTAAACATATTGCAGAAAGGGCTGACACAAACAGATGATTGATGCCAAAGTTATTATTTATTTATTTATTTGACATTTGTTAACTCTGTTAGTTTGATGCAGCAAATAGCCCTTTTTCAGCAGAGACCTGAGGAGTAAGGCTCCAAAAGAAAAAACAAAAATAAAGGTAAATAACATGGTAAAAATATTACAAAGAGAAGAAGGTATCAAAAACTAAGCATACATAGTACAAGATACAAAACAGAAAAATAACATCATTCAAAATAATGTACAATATATACAACATAGAGTATGGCCAGATTTGAAACATATAAAATAATAAAGATAAATATCATAAGAGGTCACATGTTAATGGAAGCTATAGGAGAAAAACAGAAACATTTGAAGGCATAAGTATTTATAGGGGTAAAAACCCATGTGAAAGGCCAAAGGTCATGAACTAAAACTAAATGCAAAAAATGCCTCTTTATTCCCTTTGGCAAAGAAGAAGTCCCTGCTAATTATGATATAGATAGCACCCCTCTAAGCTCAAGCCCAGTGGTGTGAGACTTGGAAACACAGATTGATAGCAATCTAAACTTTGATCACCATGTGTACATAGTGGTAAGGAAAACCTTCTACATTACATATCTCATAAATAATGGCATTGCATCAAAGACTAAGGAGGTTATAACTCTGCTATACTTGACCCTTATCAGACCACTAATTGAGTACAATGCTCCCTTCTGTATTTATCTAACCAGACACCTGCAGCAACTGGAAAGCCCACAGAGTTTCCTAACCAATGGAAATGCTGCACATCTGCAAATCAAATGGGGCAAGAGTCACTTGGTCCAAGGATTTTAACCCGGCCTGTGACCTTAACAAAACATGTTGGACAGAGAGATATTACACACATATTGCCACTCCAATGGAATAAGCTCCCACTTCACATGAAGCAGAGCTCCTTAGTGACCCTATTTAAACGCAACTTTGACAATTGGATGGCTGACTGTAAATTCACCCTGGGGGACAGCACCTATGTCCCTTATGGACAGGAGGTAGTTGGTGCTGATCATATAATCACTCTGCTAACAATGACCATCTGTGGTCAGTTAGGGTATATGGGTTGTTTACATGGTTAGGCTTATAAAGGCCCTAGGGCCATTAGCCTAGTAACCTGCTATGAACCTAGTACACTTAGTACTTTTCCTTATAGTTTGCTTAATTTTAACTGAAAACTTACATTCCAGTGTTAGTAGTCTCTTGGAAAACTCATACTTTATTCTTTTTCAAATGTTATTATATCTGAAATTTTGCTCATTACCAGTTTATGTTCTGTCATGTATGTGGCATTATCTTTTCAATATTTCTCTGTTTTGATAAGGCAGACCAGCATACAACCTCAAAGACACAACAGCAAAAAAATAAATAAATGTATATGACAGGATACCACTTTAAAAGGCAGGCTTTTTGCATTTTTAAACTATTACTATTAAGGCTACACCAGGCTTAAAACAGAATTGTTTATTTCTGAAAGATAGCCACTCAATTGAATGACTGATTCAACGGGTGACAACACCAAAGAGAGTAAACTGGAGTATTTTCTTTTCAAAAGTGTTGCAAATTTTGGGCACAGAGATGAAACAAACAAAGGCCCATATATTTTTTCATACATATTTTTGGAGTTGCCTGTTTTCAGAAGCTGAAGCAGATTATCCCAATCTCAAGAATCAATGACGTACAGCATGTCAATCAGCTGCAAAGAATCAGACACCAGACACAGTATTAAGCCGCCTTATTAGCAGCAGCTACATTTGGATGCTCAGTCTAAGCAAAGGGAGCATGTGATCTACAATCACACCTCCATACTTCGGCATCACTGAATATGATTTTTTTGTATCCTTATCTTTTACAGCTAGTTTGGTGCCAATTGGTTTATGTATCACACACATTCCACTGCACATCTCCAATACCTCAGCCTGTCCCTCTCCTCTTCATCAATACACTTTCTCTTATTCTCAGTTCCTTAATTCTTACTTTCTCCAGTATAAATAGTTTTTCTTACATTTGATGGATCTTAATCAAGTCATCTTTCTGCACCAGAACCACATACTGACATTTAGTTGTAGTGTTGTTGCAATCTTCTGTGCCACATCACGGCAACTGGTCTAACAGATGTGCAGTCATGACCATTTACCTCTATTCTTGCTATTAATAGGTCCAGCTGAACAACACCACAGTCTGGTACTACCATTGCTGACAGCAGTACTTGTTATGTATTTTCTTCCATTTATGATTAGCCACCACATTAAGATCAAGTGATTGGTTGGCATAGTGGTTAAGGAGTTTACCTTACAGACACAAGGTGCAGGGTTTGATTCTCACATGGGGTAATTGTCTAGGCTTAAAATGATCTATAAGGGTAATTAACCTAGTACTAATATATGAACCTATGTATGCAACTACATGATGGAATTTTCCCCCTTTGGTATGTACCTAACCAGCCATATCCAACAATTGGAATATCCACATAGGTTCCTCACTAAAAGAATACAGGGTGTACTGTAAGCAAAATGTCCTATGCAGACTGCTTTACAGCTCTGTCCATGTATTCTGCCTCATACAGGCTTTTGAGAGGAGATCTATGCCTGACATACAGGGCATTGTCAGACCCCACTCTGATGGACCTCCTGCATATTCACAAAAAAAAACACCAGAATCACCCATTCTAAAGAATTGAACCTTGCCTGTGATATAACTAGGTCCTGCTGGAGTGATAGGCATGTATCCCAGAGACAACAGTGTCTATGGAACAGGCTCCCCATCCATGTGAAGCAGAGTTCCTCCCTAACCCAATTCAAGTCCAACTTGGACAATTGGATGGGAAACCAGAAATTCATCCCTGGTTTGGCACCAATGTCTCTAATGGACACAGGTAACCTGTAAATGGTTCATTTCCAAAAACCCTGCTTACACTTATCAAGGATATCAGAACTTGTCAGAGATTTGGGATGCATGGCTAGGCTTAAAAAGGCCCTTGTGGTCATTAGCCTAGTAAACACCTATGGCCCTATGGACCTATGAACAACCATTTAAGGAAACAGTCATGGAATAAAAAGTGAGCAAAAGTTTAACAAGCTTGCAAATTGATACCATTTTTTCCATACTCAGGCATACTTAAAGAATGTATGCCATGCAAATTACCACACATCCCAATATTAGTAATATCTATGAACTAAAATTACAGGACTCAAACAAAAAAAAATTAAACTTGCTTATGTCAACAATCTTGAATGGAGCTTATAAACTTCATTTTCATGTGGCAACCTCCAGCAAAGACAGCTGTGTCTCTCTTTGTCTGAGCATTCATACCACTGTAGTTCTACAACAGTCTTTGAATCACTCCATCATAATGCACTGAGCAATCCTGTTAGAAACAGTAGTCCACAGTGCATTATGTGTTTCTGAATACCCACCCATAACCACATACAACTGTTACACAAAACTTTAAATCCGATGAAATCCTTTTTCTAAGATCAGGGATTGTGTCTGTTATTGTTACCATGCACTGCAGCAATAAAGCAATAACATCACTGGACAGTACACTTTTGACATGATACTGCAACTCATACATGCTGTGGCACCATATGTCACTATATCCCACAGAAAACCAACACAGCACCATACACTTAAACATTCCTTTATATCACTACCAGATACATATACCACATGCTTCTGACCACTCGTTCCAACACACCAAACCATACACGATATAAGTGAGCTTTCACTCTCACTACTGAAACATACTCTACTCAGCACATACTTTCAATTACTCACACAAAAAACACACCACAATTCACTTTCAACCATGCACACTCATTCATATAAATAACCTGCAGAAAAACACCCCAACAACTTTTGACCACTCACTCTCACACAGCCCAAATCTACTTGTAAGATGCATATCACATGCACAGATGCAAAATAAAAACAAAAAGAAACCACCAACATACTCCTACTTGCAAACACATTACTCTGGTAAAATTATCATCTCTCATATAGAGTACTAAAGAAGCTAGAGTTCATAGGTTCATAGGTTGGTACTAGGCTATCAGCCCTAGGGCCTATACAAGCCTAGCCATAACAATTCCCTGGCTATTTCTCCCCAGAATATTTACTTCCCTGGTCCACTTCTATAGCAGGGTGACCTATGGGTTACCATAGTGATGTCACCCATAGTTTCATAGGTAGGTACTAGGCCCAAGGCCCTAAGTAAGCCTAGCCAACAAAGTTCCCTGGCTTACGCCAAGCCAAAAAAGTTAATTTCCTCTGCCCCTGTCTAGCAGAGCCACAGGGGTGATCCCCGGGGTGTATTTCCTATTTCCCATCCACTCATCAAGATTTTTCTTGAAGAGTGTTAATGAGGAACTTTGCTTGACATAGATGGGTAGCTTGTTCCAGAGTATGGGACGTCTCTGGGACAGGAATCTATCCCTCCGACATGTCCTGTTTATTGTGGTGACAAGGTTTAGATCCCTAGAGCATGTAGCTCAGAGAGATTGGGATTTCTTTAGGTGTAGAATGTCCAACAGCTCTGGGTTTGACATAGCTTTATATATTAGGCAGAGATCACCTTGGAGTAGGCGATATGCTACAGAGTAAAGTTGGTGTTTTTTTGAGATGGTCAGTGTAGGGCATCTGTTTGAGGCCAGTAATCCTCTTTGTGAGGTACTTCTGTGGCCTTTCCAGCTGCTGCAGATGTCTTGTGAGGTACATTCCAAAAGGTGCGTTGTACTCTATAATGGGTCTAATGAGTGTCGAATAGAGGGGAACAATGACCTCTTTTTTCCTGGATGAGAACTCTTTTGCGATGAGGTGTGCCACGTAGAAAGATTTCCTGACTACTGTGGCAGTGTGATCATCAAAGGAGAGACTACTGTCCACCTGGATCCCATCTCTTATCACACATTTGGCGTTAAGAAGACTGCCACCTATGTGGTAGTTCATGGGTACAGAGTTTTTACCAAAGGGGATAACATTGCACTTTTTGGCATTGAGCTTGAAGCCATGGCTCTGACACCAGGCATCTGTCTCAGTGAGGCCCTTCTGTAGGATGTCCACATCATTTGGTGACTTGACTATAGCCCCTAGTTTGCAGTC